>NC_045741.1:24414901-24414984 GCF_008692095.1 Etheostoma spectabile | reverse complement strand
CTGCTCCTGACTGGCTAGTAGTCCTTACTGAGCATGTGCAACACCCAACAAAGATGGAACAGAAGTGAGATGTCTCACTCTGT
>NC_045741.1:24410975-24414891 GCF_008692095.1 Etheostoma spectabile | reverse complement strand
AAACAGAGAGCTCAACACACAGGGTGAAAAGAAGAACTACAGCAATGTGCAGTACAACAAATACATGGTGTTTTTTGAATATTAAACCATGTAAACCTATTCTGGTACAGCCTCTAAATACAATTATAAACCTGAAAATGAGCAGAATATGAGCAGTTTAACAGAAAAAAGATACTGATTCCAGTTGTTTTGTCTTTGCTGTACTGATTGATATCAAGCTACCATCAATAAAACTTTTAACTTTAAACCCCTCCCTTTAAAGAGCTTCAGAGTGAGGCGTCTCACTTGTGGGAGTCGCTCATGTTCAACAGGTCATATGGAGGAGGTTCTGAGTTTGCATTGACTGGGGCACAGCTAACACACTGAGGTGAATAAAGGTCACGCCCACTAGAGGAGTAGCTACGGTAACGGCGGTGCTCACCTGAGGCCGTACAGTACAGTGCCGTCCGGGTGTAGCCGGATCATACGGTTCTTAACAGTGACGCCGTGAACAAAGGACTTCTTGTCGTTGAGGAAGTAGGTGTCCGGGACCCAGAGCTGGTCTGCGACTCTGTTGTCCAGTGTCAGGTTGAGAGGGATCCCTGCATAGGCCAGTCTCTTATCTCTCCAATACTGCTGGAAGTACATCGTCAACGTGTAGTCCTGGGGGGGGGGGGGGGGGGGGGGGGGGACGTTAAAACAGCATCATGTAGTTTAGGGCTGCACAATTAATCACAATTGTATCACAATTGCAATATGGACTAGTGCAAAATCTAAATTGCAGGGGGTGCAATATTTGTTAATAGCAAAATATGTGTCAAACTATTTTGAATGAAGTATTGTGGAGCTGCAGAGATTTCCTACAAAGTAAAGAAAAAAAATCTTTGGTACACAAAAATCACACTATAATCATTTTCATTTCTTGATGGGATTTCATTTTAATGTTAATAAATTTCAATGAAAATGAGAATAATCATTCAAAAACGGTCATTCGCTCCAATATCGTAAATCATATCGCAATCATGCAGCCCTAATGTAGTTATACTCAATATGACAATAAATATGAGCCAGACAGAGGCAGTCATACTATATAGCAGATTAGGGCTGCTTGATTAAAAAGAAAAAGAAAAAAAAAATCACAATTATTTCGGTCAATATTGAAATATTGTTTATTCAACACGACTACTCATTGACTTTTGGATGTTGCATTTATTGTACTTAAAAACAAATCTTGAACAGTGAAATTTCCTGTTGAACTTCTTAAATTTACGTTAAAATAAATGATATAAATAATATATTTGATTAAATGTTGGCTGAGTGAGTTTAGTGCATGTGTCATTCAGAACACAAGACAAAATAAGAGTTCACTTTCAAAAACGTAATGTCTAAAATAATAATAAAATAATAATTATTATTATCATCAAATACATTTTTTTGTGATTGTAAGTAGCCACAATCAAAATAGCTTTTGCAATTTCCTCCGTTCAGCGTTGCCACCATTGTCCAAAACCACAATTATTATTATTATTATTATTATTATTATTATTTAACTTTTCACCATTCCAAATCCTTAATTATGTGAATTATGTAAATAATGTATAATAACATTCCTTTATGTAAATACCGTACGTATCCAATTCCTTATATTTCTTTATTTCTTGTATTTCTACTCTATTTATAATATTGTGCAACTACAACACAGAGTTTCCCTTCGGGGATCTGATTTTTCCCAGGTTATCAAATTCAGCGCTGAATGTCTGCAGCCCAGAGCTCAGGATGGATTTTTTTCGTAACAAAGGTGATATTTATAGACTCGTCAAACAATTCTAAATCTCATCAAGCTGCCCCGTGTGACCGTATTTCAAGACCTGTCTCAGTGAGAGAAACCTCTCTGCTGTTCTGGGCACGAGACTGGCAGCAGCCCTCAGACTATAGACTTCCATTACTGCAGGCCCAGCACCAACGCTAGTTCAGAGACGGACCACCCTGCATAGATAGATAGATAGATAGATAGATTTTATTACATATTAGCAGCTGTACATGCAATGATATGAGGCTATTTCAATAATTCATTGGGCGTTCATTCGCAGCTATAGCTCCACAAGTGGATCCATCAAAACACAAAAGCTTTTCAAGGCCTTTAATGGAGCTCTTTACTACTTCACTTTGGCTTTTTTTCTGCTGACTAATGCTCTCTTAAATAAATAAGCAGGTCTGGGGAAATAAACAAAAACTTGGCAGTGCAGTAAAAATGCCTACATTTCAATCCTCTGGTGCAATCACAAATTCAAAATAAAGTGTTCAAAAATGTCAAGATTTCGTTTGAAAATCAATACCCGCAATGTTTTTATTATTATTACTATGAGTTTAGTCAGAGTGCTTCCTCACCTCGGAAACTGCTGACCTCCTTTTGACAAAATCAAAGAATTGCATTATTTCTGTTTATTCTTTTTTTACCCTGTACCAAACACACAGCGCTGCATCATGCATGGCTGACAAACTGTACGCTTGTTTTGTGTTGGAATGAATTACACCGTGCGATTTGACTGACAGTACAAAATAATATAATATTGATTCCTATGAATAATTCAGTGTATGTACAGTCAGAGGACGTTCTATTCGCCTACCTTATTTTAAAAAGTTGCCTGTAGTTACTGAAACATAATGTCTTTTCATGTATTCAATATTTGTTATATATAGTAGGACGCCTGGCCGATTATTGGGGCTGATATTGGGCATTTTCAGACTATCTCTATCATGTTTTATTTTACGATAACCAATCCAGTTTATTAATTTAAAAGTGCAATGCTTTGGCTCTGTCAGCAGTCTGCAACACAAACTGGTAGCATACAAAAAACTTCAGGAAGCTATTTTTGAGTTTATTTATTATTATTTTTATTTAACTCAAAAGCATTGAAATAAACTTTTGAGGATTTTCATTTTTACTGTAAATGCGAACCAGTTCCAAATATTGTTTCATTTCCTACTAATAATTGGTTTCGGTATCGTCCAGTATCGGTCAACCTCTATGATAGTGTACTTTTCCAGTAACAGAAGGAAATTAATGACACTCGGGACTACATTTCTATCACTTCTGGATGTAAAAAGAATGTGAGCCATTTCTTCCCGTTGTCAGAGTGGGTGTAGGTCCAGTAGTAATCAATGTAACGCAGTATGTTCCCAAAAAAAATCCCTGGCTTGAGACTTTGCTGTTTCGCCCTCCCAATTCTCTGTCCCCCCCGGTGTGAACAGAAGATGCCCTCATTACACTCTCTCCCACATGCAGCTGAGGTGTGGGCTGGGTGAATCAGCTTTACACAACAGCTCCTATACTACAGAGATGGAGCCCATCCACCGAGCCTCTCACTCAGCGTCTGGACCACGACTATTTCAGTCTGTGCTAGATCTTCAGATCCCACCTCAGCACTCGTCTTCCACACTGCTTTAGCATCTCAGAACAGATCTATTCCACACCATGCTCACTGTACACGGTGTACAGTCCGCCTTCCTGCTCCCACTGTGGGACCCCCCCCGGCTGCTCTGTTCCCGGCCCACTGAGGGGTTTTAGTTTGTGTACAGGTAGAAGCCCTCTGGTAGCCACACTGCATGGGGGCTCTTTGTTTTCTGAATCGCTTAGATTTGTTGTAAGATTATTACTACTAGTAAGGTCGTAACATATTAATATAATGTATTTTTTTAATAATGAGGAAATGTGATTGTGATTCCCTAATGTTCACACTAAATTACCAAAAATATATATAGAAGACCTCAAAAATAATAGCTTGATGTGTGCGTGTGTGTGTCCATGTTAAATCCATATTATTCATGTGGATTTGTTTGTTATTTGTTATTTTAATATCCTGTTATGATGTATATGTATGTTGTGTGTGATGTCTGTAAATTACTGGGATCTATCTATCTATCTATCTATCTATCT
>NC_045741.1:24402425-24410965 GCF_008692095.1 Etheostoma spectabile | reverse complement strand
CTATCTATCTATCTATCTATCTATCATGTGATAGCAGTAGATATACAATAAACTATTTTTTTTTAAAGGAATCGATTTTTGGAATTCTATTAATTGATTTTGAATTGGTAGAGCTTGAATCGCGATTCAAATACAAATCCATTTTTTGCACACCCCTACCACACATTTGACATTTTTGTTAAATCAACACAACCAAACCATATAAAGATGAGCCTGGGGGGGGGGCGGAGGAAGCAGTGGTAGCACACAGTGTTGGCATAAGCATTTTAGCAGAGTCACAGTGAGAAGTGTCAGGTTATAATGGCTGTGCATGAATATGATAGGACATTCGTTGTCAGCCAATACAGAGCCACACATCCAGGGATTTAATGAAACACTTGATGCCAATCAGCTAATGCAAACGAGACATCCGTACACAGCCTGCACTAATGCTCCATTTAGGAGTCCAATTAGCTCCTGCTTTCTACAGACTGTTCCAAAACGCTAGCAAAAACCCTTTCTATACACAATTTCACTGAAAGTCATTAATGATGATACTGAATTATGTTCCAGCACCATTGACCAATGCTGGGAGGAGGCCTCGGGGAAGACCCAGGACTAGGTGGAGAGATTATATCTCCAACCTGGCCTGGGAACGCCTCGGGATCCCCCAGTCGGAGCTGGTTGATGTGGCTCTGGAAAGGGAAGTTTGGGGTCCCCTGCTGGAGCTGCTGACCTCGAGACCCGATACCGGATAAGCGGATGAAGATGGATGGATGGATGGACTACTGAAAAGGAACCTTCAGTGAAGACCGTCTACAGAGTGTAAGAGTCAGTCGTATGGCTAATTGCCATACCTGATAACCAAGAGGAAAGGACTGTGGAGGATTTCAAAATGTTAACTAATGAAAACATTTTGAAAATACATACTCCTTACTCTGATTTGTGGTGGTGTTGTTTGTTGTCAGATGTGTAGACCACAAGAGACAGAAAGAGGTTTGTTCTCAGCACCAGTGAGTAAATGAGGCCCAGTGGGAGGATGTGACTGTCGTGTCATCTTCGGCTCGGAGAGTTCACAGTCTCATGCTCAGACATGGTTACTGTGTGCCAGTCAAACAGTGTCTACGTCAACTTAACACCAGGATGTCTGCTGGGAATACAGGAATAGCACTCAGAGATTGGGGGGCTTTTCATCACTCCATAAGACAGCTAAGTGTTCCCAGTAGAATTCAAAAGAGTTCTTTATATGTTTTACAAACCGTGTCTCTGCATCCTCCCACACAACATTGTACAAGCCTTTCATTAAATATTTCCATTGCTTTCACAACCTTATAACAGTATAAATGCTATTGTGTTATGAGAGCAAAGTCGCAGGTGATCTATTTTGGTGGAGTGTAGTGATGGAGGCTTTGAGCGGTGTTCAATCCAAAGTTATTCTTCACAGAACCGTCACTGGTTCTGACAAACACTAGATCTTACACAAGCTAAAAGAAATGGTCTTTTTAGTTCCAATATTCATTCTTGAGATAAAAAGGCATATCATTTTAGTATTTAATGACCTTTGTACTTTGATGCATCTTGCTATATTTTAGGCCAGGTGTCAGGTCAGATTCTAGTTGTAAGAACAACAGTTACAGTCTTTATTTTAATTTAGCATAAAGTGGTGCATCATGAAGCTCTCCTTTAAGGATAACATACATTGACCATTAAAAGTATTTATATGCTGCAAGATTAGATACATTAAGATACAAGCTTGTACTTTAGCCATGACAGATCATCATAACATATCTCATCAATATATACTATCTGTAGAAACAAAAAAAATGTAACACTAAAGCCAAGGCAAGACTTATCTTACAAACACATCCTTATCTCTAAAAGCCGTAGAAAGGTTTGACATAAGCAATGGCCCAGTGGTCCGGGGCCAGTGTTGGACAAGTTGATAAACAGGCCATTGACATGTTAAGTTGAACATTGCTTTGTTTTTAACCTAGTTTAATGAGATTTGGGAGTTTGGAGGAAAAGCATATCATTGGAATAAGTATTTTTAACCACATAGCAGATTATTCAATAAGTAAGAAAATTTGTAAATCTGTTCGAAACAAGATGTGCAGTCATTTAGCAACATTCTGGCTTCCTACTTAAAGCTGCAATAATTATCTTTTTTAACACAATATTGCTGCTGCCTTATAACGGTGCCAACATGTGGTCAAACATTTGCTTGTTTGCACATCCAGCAGACATTGTGCAACATAATCATCACACTGGAGTCATGTTTCTGTCCACAATCCTCTCCTTTTAGCTACTTTTTGGTCTCCACAAACTCCTAAAGGAGGATGGCGGGTGCAGATTTGCATGTCATAGAGGACCGGACTATTGGCCATGGTGGCGGTCTGCGCTCTCTGAGGGCGCTTCTCTTTCTCTGTGGGTTCATCCCTAAGAGCAACCCTTCACACATTACCTATTCATTTGAGCCATTGTTGATATGCAGAAAAAAAGTATTTGTGCATTAGTGCAGCTTTAAGGCATGTTTTTTTTTTGCCAGTGTAGGAGACAGAGAGTGTTGATTGTTTGTTCATGGGTTTAAGGAGTATGTGAAACCATTCACGCTAATCAGCATGTACGTAGAAATATGGCATGATTAAAACACCTTGAAGCCCTAAAACCATGCAGGAATTGTACTCCAATTGTGGTCTATCTCAGCTTACTCATAGCATTTTCTCACACTGTACCCCGTTGTATTGTTGTAAAGTAACTGATTGTATAAATCAAAGGTTTTTCAGCCACAATTAGTTGCACCTGAATCAGGTGTATTAACTCAGTAAAAGCATGTTACGTTCCACCTTTATTTCAAGCACCCTGTTAGAATGATGAGTAGAATGATAATGCTGCATGGAGGGTTTATATTCCTGTAGGGTCCATCCTACCATAACACTAAGTGCAGCAATCCCCCTGCACAGTAGAAAAGTCAGCATGTTGTGTACAGTATAGAAACTACACAAGTGTTTTTCACTGAGTTCTCCTTACCTGAGGCTATCTGATGTGTTATGTGGCTGAATTATTACCTAAGCCCTTCCTTCGATATAAATCTTGGACAACATCTGTAGTATGACGTTTTTAAGGGTAACACTTCCTCCAGGCAGAAGGTGAATAATGTTAAAGTGTCAAAATTGATGAGGGTTTCAGTACGTGATGGATTTGTCTTCCAGCTGACTCATGAATGAATGTGTAACAACACCGCTGGGAGGATCTGCTTTACACTTTAAGGATGGTTTTTGGGCCTGGACAGGTACTTCTTTGCAAAGTATAGAAACCCTGGTGGGACATACCTAAAGGAGTGATGCCTGATAAAGTCCCCCAATAAATACACAAATACTGCAATTTCCTTATGCAGTGCACGCCGGGTAATGTGGGAGTTTTAAAAATATCAACAAAACGGAAAAAGGACACAGAGCAATGTCAATTTCCAAGCTAAAAATAAGGGAGTGCAGTGAGTTAAGTGAGAAATATAATAATAAACTCATTTCCTAGACAACAAGCTCTGCAGCTCGCCCACACAGGCTATAATGGGCCAATACCTCGTGTGACTCTGGCTGTTTGAAAGCCTTCTCGAGGGAGACAGAGCCAGTTCAATAAACTGTAAAGAAATGTAGAGTTGAAGTAATTTAGGCCTAGTCCACACATACACAGGTCTTTTTAAAAGCTTTTTCTGTTCATTTTGGCCTTTCATCCACCCACAAACTGCGTTTTAGGTCACTGTAACCTGAGTTTCGGCCATGGTGAAGACAAACTAAAAACAGACTTTTTGCTTTAATACGTCAGAGTGTGTCCCGTTAACGCCGTTGTGAGGCGTCAGAAAATGAGTTGACAATTCTTGCATGGCCTAGATAGTGCTGGTAACAGGCTTACTAGCTGACTTTTTACATGTTTTACATTTTACACAGAAATGTCCAGCTACTCTTCCACTGTATTGAGGAACGGAGGCATCAGAATGCAGCTAATTCAACACTGCCACGAGACAGACCCCGTCTCCAATGTCTCCGGTCTAGTAGCTTTTTTTCAGGCTACTGATTGAGAAACATCTTCTTCTTCTTTTTCTTTGCGCGACTGGGGTTATATGTTGGCTTGGTTTGCTCTTGACAGCTCTTCAATTGTGTGTTTTTTGCGTTTTCATGTGGACAGAAATGTTTCAGTGTGGATGGAATTTCTTTTGAGGGAAAACTTTATATATTTTTAAAAACACCCGTGTTCCTTGCTATTGTTTCACAAAATGCTTGTTCTTGGGAAATGGTTGGGTCTTTGTAAATTGTAGAGTGTGGTCTAGACCTACTCTATCTGTAAAATGCCTTGAGATAGCCCTTGTTAGGATTTGATACTAGAATTCTAAATTGAACTGAATTGAATGTGTGTGGACTAGGCATTAGAAAAGTGCACCAGCAGAGAGCACTGACAAGGTGACTTTTACACTTCAAATTGTCCCACTTGGTATCTTGGTGATAATAATAATTTTAAAAAATCATTTATTTTAATGTGAGGGATCTGTGTCAAGATTGTTTGTGTAGGTTTTGTGTTTAATGTTATTTTTCCTCAGTTTAATATGTTTTTTTTATATTTTGGTTTGAGTATGTTTGATGTTAATAAATACAAAAGCTGTGCACTTTAAAAGCCTCATCTCCAGTCATCAAGCCTGTCAATCATCCTCTCAGTCTTCAATCGTGACAGTGTCATTTTAAAAGTTACCATCCCCCGCCCCCCAAAAAATGTCTTGGGTTTTCCTTTAAAACTACTTTTGGTATAGTCTCACAATTCTCGATGGGCAAAAACTTCCACTAAGTAATGCATGGTTCAGTGTGAGATATGTGGAACAGAGCTGTGTCTCACATCGAGAAGCATCCAGCTATATCTAACAACTCAGGGAGATGAACTTGATCTTGGGCCAAGTTTTCTCCTTTACAACCTGCCTGTGTCAGTGAATCAGACACTGCAGCATAGACCACAAACACTCACTTTCCTCAAGAGCCTCTGAACCAACTCACTTGTTGGATCTTACTCGGTGCCAGAAAGCACGCACACTAAAGACGCATCTTTAAGTTTTCATGTGTTTATTTTGTGCGTTTTTTTAAGACCACTTCATGAAGTGGTTTCTCATGATGAACCATCGTTAAATTAGATTTTACTGACTTTATATTAGTCTGGCTTTGCGTGACCTTCCTCCACAGCGCTGCGGAAGAGGGTCTAACTAGTCCACACAGCATTCCGTGCTCCGGTTTATTAACGCAATAACGGTGTCTCTGCAAAAAACCATGGGAAGGAACTTGTTTAGGTGGAACATGTGCTCATTCAAAAGTAGAAAAAAAACTCAGATTGGACAGATAGTCTAGCTAGCTGTCTGGATTTACCCTGCAGAGATCTGAGGACAAGGTAACCATAGTCCTCAGATTGGACAGATAGTCTAGCTAGCTGTCTGGATTTACCCTGCAGAGATCTGAGGACCAGGTAACCATAGTCCTCAGATTGGACAGATAGTCTAGCTAGCTGTCTGGATTTACCCTGCAGAGATCTGAGGACCAGGTAACCATAGTCCTCAGATTAGACAGATAGTCTAGCTAGCTGTCTGGATTTACCCTGCAGAGATCGGAGGACCAGGTAACCATAGTCCTCAGATTGGACAGATAGTCTAGCTAGCTGTCTGGATTTACCCTGCAGAGATCTGAGGACCAGGTAACCATTGTCCTCAGATTGGACAGATAGTCTAGCTAGCTGTCTGGATTTACCCTGCAGAGATCTGAGGACCAGGTAACCATTGTCCTCAGATTGGACAGATAGTCTAGCTAGCTGTCTGGATTTACCCTGCAGAGACCAGAGGAGTTTAGAATGCCAACATAAAAAAAGCAGAACATTTTGGACATCTGGCTGAAAATGAGGGACATCCGGTAGGACTTCTTCTCCAGAACTATCCCGTAAATTAACTTTTTATTGACGCAGAAACAACCTGAGATAATGTCACATTTCAAAATAAGAGAGGGTCCAGTGTAATGGCTATGACCCAAAAAACATCACTGATCATAATAAAATAACCACAGCAGGTTGTGAAAAGTGCAATGGGACTGCAGATAATTCAGGAAGACACAACTTTCCTGCTCCTCTGGACGACGTGAAGAAAGAGAGTCCCACTATTAACAGGGCCGTGTTGAAGTATATGAAAAGAGACAAGACATGCACTGCATTGCAGATCTCTGTTTCCCACTTCTCTTAAAGCACGACTCTAAACGGAGCACCGACAAACTGACACTGATTTACTGAATATTGTCTCTTTCCTATGAACAGATTAAAAGTTACTACAAATAACACGCACAATCATACATGAGCACAAATAAACTTTACAAGCAACCAGTCAGCAGCTCTGGCATGTAATGGCAGACTGATTAGTGTTTTGTTCCTAGGTTTGTGGAAGAATTAGGTGCACGTATTTGGCAGGGGGTCTAGGGGTGTTCCCTCAAAAAATTATAATGTTTAATGAAAACATATGAAACACATGATTTTGGACCATTATTATTACCATACGTTATCTGTGTCTAAAATGTTTGAAAAGCTCGAGCAGTAGGGCAGGGCTGCACGATATGAGGAAAATTTGTATTGATTATTTTGACTGACATCACTATTGCAATATGATTCACGATATTAGATGTAATGATACGTTTTGTATCATTCTTATTTTCATTGAAAACTATTAAAATTAAAAAAGTTTAAATTATTATAGTGCAATTTTTGAGAGGAGCTGTACCAAACATAGATGTTTTATTTAGTTTGTAGGCTGGGACGTCTCTGCAGCACCACAATATTTATAAGAATAAGAATTCCCATAAACAAAAATACCAAAAAATTGAAAAAGTGATTTGGTCACTATTTCAACACAATTGAATGTTTTTAGTTTAGCTTTGTTCTGTTGGGACTTCTCTCATTGGGGTATGGTGAGGCTCAGCTTTACCAAGCACAGATGTCTTTTCAATCAAGCTGTACAACAGATGACTGACAACTCCCGTCTTCGCTCAGACACCCATATGAAGCCTTCGATGATCTGACTGAACAGTGGAGACGCCACTCACTGGGCTGTCATTAGTGTTTTCACATTTCAAAACGGGTATGGCGTGGCAGCTGTTCTCCAAATGTCAAATTTCTACCACAAACTATTCATCACGAGCGGTTTCTAAATACGTCCCAGAGACAAAAGAATATGCCATGCAGTTGCAGAACTGTCATTCATATAGCTGGAGTATTTGTTCACATGTCTCAAAAATGTCATTACCTAAAACTCTCCAAACATCAGTGATTGGTCAGAAATGTACTAGGCAAAACTGAGCTAGTAAGATATGGTCTGGCTTTGTGAGGCTACATACTTATGTTGATTAAATTGTTCAGACAACATCTCAGAGGGCTTTAGAAATAAGATTAGAGCTGTTCAGAGCCATGATAAAGAAGGCAATGTAAAAAAATCTAACCGAAGATTTTACAAAATGTTATGAAATGTATTTTATTACAATTCTGAAGGTGTGAAATATGAAAGCTTGTTACAGATCAGTAATGCAACTAATCAACACATTTGTGAGGGTTTTGGTCCACACCTAAGACGTAAAGTGTTTGCTAATGTACCATAAATCATAAATAACATAAACTACTATTTACGGAAATATTTCCAGCCTCTTCTTTCGTATGCAAGCTTTACTTAAACAGTATAATAAACTAGACTAGAGTTACCGTTTGGCAGTTGTATGCCTCCGCCAAGTTGGTGTTACCATCCATGTCTGTCCAGACTTATATATTATATGCTGTGAAGATTTTGAAACTATTTAATAAAAAAAGGTACAGTAGGTGTATTTTTTGGCAAAATATGGCTGCTTCACACACATCTTCAACCAGTCAGCAAAGATCTATACAATCAGCACAATTTTAAGATTAGTGTCACCAATTCAGTATCCAACCAAATGTCTCCCCTTCTGTTCTTTATATACAGTTTTAGCCAGAAAAGCATTTTTTTGCAGAACATCATGATGTCACAGAGAAGTTGACCTTTGACCTTTAAGAAATAAAATGTTGGATTAGACCTTCGTGTGAAATGTTGTCATAATTAGTGTATTCATTCTTTGGTCATGGTCAAACAACCCTCCTCTGCGGCGCTGTGGAGGAAGGTCTGGCAATGCAAGACCACACTCACTGTAATCCATAAACACACTGGAACATGTGCATTGGAAGCCTTAAGATGCTCTGGTTAGCAAAATATTATAAGAAGCTACAAAATATCAAAGCACTCTGGAGGTGGGACTGGAATGCAGCTTAGACCGAAAGGAACAAAGTAACGTTGTCCAGGATCGCATTAATGTCATAGTTAACTTGCAATTAATGTCACATTTTTATCTATTCTAAATGTCTCTTGATTTGTTTTTGTCCCATTGATTTTTCTCATTTTAATGCTTTTATCAACATGAAAAGTGGATTGCCTTGCTTTGTGCAAATGTTTTGTATTGAAAACCACATTGGCATTTAGTCTACTGTAGTGTTCAAGA
>NC_045741.1:24390176-24402413 GCF_008692095.1 Etheostoma spectabile | reverse complement strand
CCCCCCCCCCCCCCCCCGGCATTTAGCCTACGTGCTACGATGATAGCTCAGTTCACAAAGACCAAACACACAGATCACTTTGGTCTTTTAAAAAGTAATCTTTCCATCCAGAATCTTACTGCTGTCCATTTTGACGTCTCGCGCTCGCCATCCACTCAAAACGTAACGTTACTACTCTTTGGCCGGCTCGCGAGCCCAAGCGACGTGCGTGCGGCGTGTTTTTGTTTTGTTTCCGGTCTAGCTAGATCCAGTGGGTGTTGTTGCTACAGCATCTATAAAAAACTACAACATTTGCTAGGCCAAAAAGAAGGTTAATCTCACGATAAAAAATGTACGCCCTTAAAATGGGTTTGGGTTAACGCCGTTAATAACGCGTTTAACTGACAGCACAACTTCAGATATCTGGCAAATCACATAAGCCACGCATCATGGGCAGGATGCAAACAGCTCCTGGTGTCCATCGTTCGTACCATGACTCAATTGTTTTTAGCTGGGAGTGTTTGTTTTCTAGATGTGTTCCTCCAGCATCGAGGAGGGGATGTATTCTCCTCTGTCCCATCTGCATGCCTAGAACCATTAATACCCGCAGTGTGATGTGATCGCCACTGAGACGGCCAAATGCTTTTATACAGTATGGCTACGCAGAAAGCTACTCTCAAGTTAAAAGCGGGTGTGGTCTCTACTACGGAAATTAAGTTTGGTCCATTAAGAGCTGGAACTTAGTTAGCTGATTATAGATTTTCAAAGCTAATAAGATAAAAACAAATAGGTGTTTGTCTTTACTGACTTGCAATCAAAGGCTTACATCCATTCATATATATATAATTGTCTGAGTTTTTTCACTTACTGTGTATGTTATGCCTATTATAATATTATAACAGTTGCATAGAATATTCGGCAGGTGCATTATTCATGTTTGGTATTAGAACAGTGAAGCTGTATGTAGTACTGTATTCTAGGTGCATTGAAAGTCAGACCATGTAGGCTTCCCCTCAGACATATAGGCACCATTTAAAATAATGCCAAATTAACTATTATCACTTTCATTTTGCAATATTCCCATGGATGGACAGGCAGCTATCACTGGAGTACTATGATATTGAAAAAAATTCACGCTGAATAAAAAGATGTGTATCATGTCTCTGTGGTCAGATATGACTGATTTATGACTTTGAAAAGAATTTTGATTGATTTTGGCAAATATCGCTAATTTTGATGCAATTTGACCTAAAGCCTCTTCCTCCGCTCCCATATCACAAAACCCCGCGAGAATCGTGGGATCAGGCCCTATGACACGGGAATCCATCTTGTCCGGCTTTAAGTAATGCAGCTGTGTTTGAGCAATGGAACCAACCAATCAGCGTCTGGCGAGGTGTGTGTGACGGCCACCTCTGTGAAAAGTGCCTACCCTTTTCCAAACAGTTTCCAATGATGGCAAACCATCTGGCACGTCAGATTATTCTGTATATACTCTGTTCAGCTCTCCTGCGCCCCCCTTGGGAGTCACAACTGACGGTTGGAAAACCTCTGGTGTATTTCATTTGTTTTACTAACTTCCCATTTTGTCATTTTAGAAATTGAAATCCCAAATTAATTGTAAAGAAAATAAGAACTTTCCATCCATATATGATCCCTTGTAACACAAAAAAAACTGATCCCTAATTTATAGCAATAAGATAATCATGAGCTATATTGTCTTAATACAACCACACTATTTAACATGACAAACAACATTTAGTCAAGCATCTAACTACAAGATCTGAATGTCCGTTGTCACAGTGAGTGTTTAGCTTCACTAAGCCACACTGTGCCTCTCTGTAGAGATGCATTAAAATGCACCACGGGTACATTTCATCACACATACTTGTCAGGACAGCATGTCAGGGGCTATTTCCTCTTGGTAGCATGAGCTGGGGCATCGAGCTCTGTCAGCAGTTCAGACCAATGATAGACTGCATACAGGTATTAGCTCATACATAGTGTGGCAACCGCAACACACATGCACAAACCGACTCACGCTTCTGAGGGTTTAGCTTGTTTGCTTTTATATATTTAAAAGGAGAAGACGTAGCACTGAACTTACTGGCCTATCTTGTCACAGAACCATCAGGGCGTCACTGCTGGAGTCACACAGCCAGTGAACCAGGATGGGAAACCATCCATCTCGCCATGATCTAATCCAGCAGATGACCACACGGCCAAGACAGCCTCTATGAACTATTCTGTGTACAAACTAAACTGGAGCAAGTCAGGATGTTGTATAGATTATTGGATGTTGTCATTTTTGTTCTAAATTTTATACCGCCTTCAATAGAGTCAACTTTTCATAGAGTGTTTATAACTCTAAACTACTGGCTTTACTGGAGGTAAATATGTCATTTACTAATGCTTCACAGAGTTAGTTATAATTCTGTATAGTTTAGTTGTATCCATTAACATGGTTTTGGGTTGCCAGATTGTGGAAATTCATTTTAGCACTACGTTCTGACAAGGCAGCATAGGGTAATAGGTTGTAGGTTTATTTATGGTTAATAGGTAATTCACCAATCCTTAATAGATCAGTTATAAGCTACTTATAAGAACAATTTAATGGTTGCTAAGTTAGTTTACAGAGCATCTGGAGCAAAAGGCATTTATTAACAACTTCTCCACATCTACGACTGCAGATGGATTTTTGTCAAACCTCTACTGGCTTGGTATCATATACAACTGCTGACATGATGGGAGAACACTATGATTAATATTAATGGATAACTAACATGTACAAGTACGTTTTTACAGAACTGGGTAAACGCCAGCCAAAGGGACTTTTCAAAAATCTTCAACCTGAAACTTCTTTATAATAGCTTATAAATGGTCTATAAAGCAACAATAATTAGTTAATCATAAATAATGCCATTAGTTACAGCGTATTAATTCATTTTAAAGGGTACCTCAGAATAAAGTAGTCCCCTAGATTGTAATGAACTTAACACTTTAATATAACACAACACTTTTCATTCTTAGTAAAAATACTTTTTCGTCTAATTTGGGTATATTACTGGTAAAGGCAGCCCACAGAGGTTCACCGAAACTACACATGATTTAAAAAAAAAAAAAAAAAAGGAAATGAGGATTTTTATACTACTTACCATATTGACTTCTGACACCATGTCTATACTTGCTACGTCTATGCTCATGCCAACAGCAACCGGTGCACCTTAAAATCCATAAAAGAAAGTTAACTATATATCATGATTAGTACTAACTTTATTTATATAGCAGAGTTTACAAAGCGCTTTGACGGACAAGCAAGGCAGTATGGACAAGACTAATTAAATAGGCTATCCAGTCATACAATGGGCAGTTGAAGAAACAACTCGGGGAGCCATTAGGGTGACACACACCAAATAATGGACATACCTCCGAAGTCTGGCCGAAGACGGATATCATATCCTTTCAACAGTTTATCCACAGTGTCTTTGACGAAAGACATGTTCCCCGGTTCACTGACGCTGAAAGAAAAACGACAACAGGGATGGTAACTCTTTCGCAGGATGGACTCCCACACTGGGACCGGTTCTAACCCCCAGACACTCACCTCTGGGCACAGCACATCACCGCCACGACCAGCGGCAACGAAAGAATGTCAAAGAGCCCTGTTTCCCGGGGTCCCCGCATCCCGGTGTGGCGTCTGGATGGACGGGTGCCGTCTGAATGAAGGAGCCGCCGAGCTCCGCTAAAGCAGGTGAGGCTTCATGAGGCGGGGTGTCAGACGTGTTCATACGGCCTCAGAGACGCGGCTCCGCGGCTCCATCCTCCGCTAGCAGCTCGCAGCTTGTCGCGGGTTAGCTTACGGGACACTTTTTAAGAGAGTCGGCCAAATATCCATAAACGCACGTGCTGTCAGGTATGAGGATATAAATCCACCAGTCCTCTGACCGAGGGAGCCGCATGCGTAACATACGGTATATTGTCGCCCATGGTTCAAAAGAGCTCCTGAGGGAGCCGGTTCATAAAGCTTAAAATATGACTCTCCATGTCAGTGTGCGCGAGGCTCTTGGTAATCATTAAAGCCCACGTGACAGGTTGCATTTGCTTATTCAAACGGTTCTGAACTAAGTTAAGTCTCAGGCAGGAGTTCAGTGTGCAGTGCCGGGGGGGAGGTTTGACACCTTCACCAAAATGAGTGGCACACCTCCATGTTTTATTTCAATGTGACACCGAGGGGCACTCAAGCTGCCCCCGCGTCTCTCTGGTCGCCACGTGGTTGTGGTGGTGGTTGACTCACACTCAGGTGTGACAACAAGTTAAAAAAATGAAGCATGTTTTTTTTTTTAATTTAGGCTACTGCTTATAGGAAACTACTGGTACAGGAATGCAACATACACTGAATGTCTTCAAGTGGGACTGTAGGCTACATTTTGAAAGAAGTAATGTAGGCTACAACAAAGTCTTCCTCTAAATAAAAAGTTGAATTAGTAGTATATATCCAACTTAATCACTTTAAGCAGGATACATTTATTTATTTACTTTTGGAAATGTAACCCTTAAAGTGGCTTTTTAGGAAATGTACTGTCTGTTTTAGTCCGTATGCCATCTTGGGTATGTGCTATTTGTAATGTCCTGTCTCTCTTGTATTCTTGAATTTATGGTGAAACTGAAGAAGCTTTTTTACATTTGTGGGCAATCAAGTTTTTTGTATTGTATTAGGTAAGGTTAGCTTATGTTGGCTAACATTAGCTAACCTTTGCTACCCTGCTAACAATTTTTTGGTTCCCAGAACGTTCCGGGAACGTTCGTTTTTGGTTGCGGGAACGTTCCCTGAAGGTTTGTTTTGGTTGTATTTCGGTTGTCTGTTGGTTAATTGGAAGGTTTTCCTAACGTTCTGAGAACATTCGTTTTTGGTTACAGCGAACGTTCTCGGAACGTTCCCCTAACGTTCTCTAAAAGTTACAACCTTTAGAGAACGTTTGGCGAACGTTCCGAGAACGTTGCAACCTTTAGCGAACGTTACGGGAACGTTCCCTTAACGTTACAACCTTTAGAGAACGTTAGGCGAATGTTCCGAGAACGTTGCAACCTTTAGCGAACGTTACGGGAACGTTCCCTTAACGTTACAACCTTTAGAGAACGTTTGGCGAACGTTCCGAGAACGTTGCAACCTTTAGCGAACGTTACGGGAACGTTCCCTTAACATTACAACCTTTAGAGAACGTTTGGCGAACGTTGCAACCTTTAGCGAACGTTACGGGAACGTTCCCATAACGTTGCAACCTTCAGAGAACGTTAGGCGAACGTTCTCGAAAGGTTGTAACCTTTAGCGAACGTTACGGGAACGTTCCCTTAACGTTGTGACCTTTAGAGAACGTTAGGGAACGTGCTCTTTTGTACAGTACAGAGGACATTATTGAACCCTTGCTGACTTTCCTCGTCCCCACTGCATTACTACTGTGGGGTTACACAGCGTTAGCAACACTTAACCTTCCTCAGGCTCACTTTGAATCCACTTCAAGAAATTGTAGCCTCCATATTTTCTTTGGTCTAGAGGAGCCCAGGTGTGATGTAGGCTATAGGGATATAGAGAATCTGGCCACTATTGAAATGTTGGCAGATTTAAGAAATGGCAAAGATCAGTGGAATAGAGGCAAAATGGGTTTTAAGTATAAATGGACAATACCTGTTTTCCTATAGCATAGCATAGTGTAATGTAGTATTGTATAGTAGCCCATTCATTTTCATTTTGGTATAAAAACACAGAAGACTCCTATTGGCTCTAGATTTGCTCGGATCTACTCCTGAAAACGTGCAAGTTGTCCTCATCATGTTTTAGTTTATTCATGGAAGACAAAGTGAGAATTAATCTTTGGAGAAGGTGTGAAATACTAATTTAAGTTGTTCCTATGCAGATTTTATGAGAACGCTATGGTATACTTTTTCTCAGTCCGAGCACTTTGCTAGAGTATCTGCCGTAGTGAAAGAAGTTCAATATCACTGCAGGGAATGAGTGTGTGTCTGAACTGGACTCTCCCCAACAGCATTATCACATAGAGATAGACTCGGATCTTTTGCTGCATTTCAGAATCTTTCGTCTCTTTTCTAGTACTTGTTTACGGGAGTGATTCTCACCTGGTATCATAGACGGTGTACAGCTTTTTGTTCCCATCGACAGCGTTCCTGTAAATACAAAAGAAGAAGGAATTACTTTCTGTGTCCAAACCGTGCTGACTCTGCCTGACTCGGGCTTTTTTCCATGTACCAGCTAAAGATTTGTTTCTGAACCCAGTTCTGAAACCACACTGTCAGGAGACAGAAGGACCAGAAGGCTTTCACATCAAGTCCACATTTCTAAAGATGCTGCACATTCACAAACAACTTGTTCTTGTCTTTAAGATCCTAAAACAAATCCACCTCTAATACTGACTCAGTTGTGAGTGAGTTGACCCCCGGTGGAGACGAATGCAGAATGAGAAAATATTCTGTGGAGTTCTATTTGTGCTGCTGGGAGACGTGTGTGACATATTGTCTCCTCCTGCAATCTGGACCATTAACCAAGAAAAAAAAAAAAATCTGGACCTGTGTCCCACATAAATCAGGCCTACAATAGGCTGCACTACGACAAGTGAAAAAAAAATAGATGAAGGATATAAAAAGCAAGTTTACAAAAGGAAACACTACAAGGGATTTAAACCTTTTCTCTCACAATACATGTTCTTGGACCTAAAATCTGGATATCTGCAGAAAACAATCGGATCCCAGGCTCCTCTTTGTTGCAAATTCAAGATCCATAACACTCCTTACTGCATGGGACTCATTGGAATCAATGCGGTGTGATTTACTACAAGGGTGGAGCTGTACATCATTTCTTAAGAGGAGACTTTCAAAGATAATCTTTTTTTTTAGGTTTCTGACTGTTTTACTACTATTGCTTTGTCAGTTGTCGGAGTTACATTTTCACCATATTGTGACCTCAGGGCTGACATCACACTCAACTCAAATACATGTCACAAAGACAGTTCCTAGTCTCTACACAGGGCTATACAATACGACATATCGCTGAAGACACTCTTTTTTTTGTGATAGTTTTCTACTGAAGTAAACATCAGGAGAAAAGTGCACTTTAAAATGTAACGGTGTCATTTCTTTTTTGTAGTGGCGCCTTTTTATTGACAATGAATTTGTTGTAATTTAACAGAATACTGTCAGCAGCAGAGATGCAGAACTGAGTACACTTTAATATTTATTTATCCCAAGTAATATCCATATCATGATACTCAAAACGTAAATGTTCCTCATATGGTGCAGCCCTGTGGTCCTGTCTTGACTGCACATGTTGGCAGAACAAGTTTTACACAGCAGCATCGCATGCCATTTACAACCCGAAAACACAGCTAAAGATAAAGAGTAAGAAGCCCACTGCATACTGTAGTGGATATTTCTGTTGAACTCAAGATGGTCACGTTACCCATCATATGGACTGAGAATATTTGGCTGATAAAGTATGATGAGATCAAGCTTTGACGACGTTTGTATTGTTGTAGAGATCCCTCTGATGGTTTGTCATTGATATTTTATCCTTTTTATTCTTTCCTTTTCTCTCTCCTCCCCCTCCCCTATCTGCCTCTCCATCTCTCCTCCACTCACTGGCCATCCATCCTCCTGCTTCTCTGGCCGCACTGCTCTCTCTTTAGACCAAAGTCTATTTGCATTGCTTTGCCTTTGGATACACTATCGGATTTTTTCGCAGAGCTTGCTGTGTGCTCGCGGCTCCTCGGAGACCCAAACTAAAAAGGATGGTCAGTCAGCAGAAGTGTTGGGAAGCCTTTACATTTTCGCTGCCAACCTTTTAATCGCCGTGGGGCGAAAATAAAACCTCGCTGACAGTGGAATTAGTCCACATCTTTCTTTCTTTCCCCCCACCTCTTTCTTCTCTGTCTCCCTCTCCGATATGCAATTCTTGTGCGCCGATGGAGGTGACGTTCATCGGAATTGATGCCAAATACTAAACAGTGCAATCTGCGTGTGAGATCCAGGCTCCAGCCGATCTACGGAGCTGGGAGAACTTTGACTGCGCATCGTCTTGTGTGGTAAGCGTCGGTGCAGCAGCCTTGTTACAGGCCAGCGTACAGTAGGAGATGTAGCGGGACGTGTGGGCATGGGAGAAGAATAGGCTACAGTAGTGTACGGGGGGGGTCTGCCGCTGCAGCTGGAAGGGGACCTGCACCGGGTTAGGCTGATAGAGAACCGCGGACGGGGGTGATGAAAGCCGGAGAGAGAGAGAGAGAGAGAGGTATTGACACTTTCCCTCCCACTGAAGGTAGAGATGAGGTGCATGGGTGAGTCGTGAATGAGGGGGGTGCAGTGGAAGGTGCGTACAGTCACAGCAACACTGAGGGGCTTCATGCTGAACGTGAAGAGTCCAGCTGCGGTGCAGAAGGGAATGCGGGATTCCAGCTGTGCGCGTGTAGATACAGGTAAAGTCGTTACACCTTTGGCTGTGAGTGGATATCCAGCGGTGGGGCACAATACAGCACAGCTCAGCCTGCGTCCTTTCACTAGTCATCAACTTATAGAATGAATTAGTGAAATTGAACAGAGGCTCCTGCATTGGGTGGGGGGGGGCTATGGGACAAGGGTCCGACAAAGAAAGAACACGCTGTTTGCAGATCGAAGAAACAGGAACTTTGCATCATCACCTTTTCTTTTTCTAATTATAATTATTTAGACATCAACTAACAGCTGTACAGATGTTGTCCTGTAGTGTGTAGAAAAGCCAGATTGTAATATGTACACATTTGGCTGCATGGAGATTGCTGCATTGGGTGAAACTGTCAGCACATTGCTGTGCTTCTGTGATGTAGTAGTGAAAAAATGTGTGCGCCTGATAAACATTTACGGGTCACTTTCCACCCACATGCACGCAGTGAGGGTCAGATACTAGCTGCCAGTTAATGGCTGCAAGAAAATCTTTAATAATATGGTTTTGATATTTATTATTTAGTTTGTTTTCACAGTGAAACTACTAGAAGGGAGGCTGTACAGTTCATCATTATGGAGTTCAATTCTGTTACTACTGCTTTAATTTGAGTTTAAAGCGGCCAGGCAACAGAGCTGGCGAGGTATTGTAGTTTTAAACAAGTGAGGATGTCTCGTTTCAGGAATGGACGATGGAATGTGCCACAGCTTTGCAATGAGACGTCTGTGGGTCTGTGTCTTGCTTGTGAGCATCACCTGCCGTCCGAGGTAAGGAACTGACTCCTGGAACTTTGCAGGACAACATGAAAGCACATTTTGAAGAATTCATCTCTTGGTGAATACACTTAGCGTTTTCAAGTTTTAAGTGACTTTGTTTTGAAAGTATCTTAGGGTAGATTATCTTAGGTTATCTCTGATTTGAAGAGTTGTGTCCCTCTAATTAGTTTCTCTGATGCACTTCCATCCAGCCTCTCCCAGGATGTAACTGGAACTCCCAAAGAGGCCGAATTAAATGACAACATTACCATCTTCACACGCATCCTGGACGGACTGCTGGATGGCTACGACAACAGGCTCCGCCCTGGACTGGGAGGTAGGCGGCCACTTGGATACACAAAGCCCAACACCTCTGCCATAATTAAAACAGTCACACATTTGCTAGGTGAGAACTAGGACTGCACGCTGTGAGGAAAGTATACGACAACGTTGAATATCGCGATAACGGTGATAAATCAACACATATCAGATATATTCAGTTCTGCTGGTTCAATATTCTGCTAAAATACAACAAAAGCAAGGAAAACATTTCCAATGTTCTTTTATTGACCACAATGAACATTGGATTCAATATGTAAGGCACCCCTTAAAAAAGAAGGATAATTCCATTTTAAAGTGCAGTTGCATTTTAACACAAAAACATCTCTGAGTGTCTTTTGCGATGCGTTTATTGCGCAAGTTGATATTTCAATGACGATACGAAAACGATATATTGTGGCATTAATGAGAACTGAATATATCATAATGAAACAGTCTTGAGTGGGTCTCTTTTTTAATAACACCCAGTACAGAAAGCTCTGCCCTTTTGGATACAGCTGAAAGAAAAACACGTTGTTCAGCCTCTGCATGAAAGATTACAGCCCTTCAGTCCAACAGAGAACCATGCAACATCTCTCTTCTGCTCATTCCAGGCATGGACAATGTGTCTGCATTCATGACGTCTTTGACAAAGAGGCATGATCAGCTGTTAACGTCTCCTATAAATATGATTTAATGGCAATGGAAACGCGCTGAAACAGATAGTACGCCGGCGTGACCTTGAGAAAGCCAATATTCCTGTCATAAAACGCAGCCCCATTGGTATAATCAGAAAGAGGAATGCTAAGACTCAGAATATGGTCCAGTGAAAACGGTGGTGGAATGGAACTATGTACATTTACTAAATGTTGAGTCTTTTCTTTTCATGTCACTTTCTACTTCTACTCCGCTGCATTTCAGAGAGAAATACTCTTCTTTTACTCCACTACATCAATCTGACAGCTCTAGCTTTGAGTTTTTTTTAGTAAAAATGAAACTTCCCAACAATATAAAGGCCTACAAGTCCAGCTGTAATGATTAATACCTTAGTTGATTGACAGAACTGTTTGGATCGTTACCACTTTCTAAAATGTGATGATCTTTCTGCATTGAGTACTTGTATTTGTGTTACTTTAGTAAATTTTCTTGATGCTACTCACATACTTTTACTTAAGTTACATTTTCAGCGCAGGAACTTTACTTGTAAGGTACTGTACAAAAAAACACTGTACAACTGCATTTGCTAGTTAAAGTATCTATTTGAATGATGCTGCATATACAGTAGATACTGCAACAACCTATACCAAGATCAGGGTTAGGGAAGTTGGTTTATTAATCTCATTTAATGTCTGTAATGTCACAGAAAATAAAAACCTGCCTTAGGACTTCATATTTAGTATAGGTTCTGAATAATAATGCATGCACTAATCAATATATGAATGTTAAGACTCACAGTATTGTTTCTATTCTTACAGAGAAGGTGACAGAGATCAAGACCAACATCTTTGTCACAAGCTTCGGTCCAGTCTCTGACACTGAAATGGTAAGAAGCTCCTTTTATTAAGCTACATTCTTACTAAATATAATAATACAACTCTATGGAAGTATTTGAATTTGAACCACCACTGAATACTTAAAATTGAAATATTTTACTTGGAAAACCATGTCTCTAAATTTTTCAGAATTCACCTCTTTTAAATTAAAATATGACATTTCATGATTTGCGATTTCAAAAACGAAATTTGAATATCCAGTGGTCACAAATTCCGATCCCAAAATTCAAGTTTCAGAATAAAAAAAAAGAATTGATTCAGGTTGCACACATTTAAGTGGTAAGTGTTGGTTAAATGTCAGTCAGAGCTCATTAATATTCATGGGCTGGGTAAAGGATGTAGATAGCCAGGCTCTCATTGGCTAGGTGTTAGCCAATCAGAGTCAAGCAGCTTAGCTGGTTGAATTTTAATGAGAACTGGCCCAAATGGAGCTGAGTCTTCCTGCAGGCTTTCTATACCACGCTAGACTGGCTTGAAACAAGGTAACCACGGTAACCAAGTTACAGAGTCCATGGTAGGACTTCAGACATTACCATAAAGTCAAAAAGTACAGGTGGTGGGGCACCTCTAAATGAGGGTCCGTGTATCCAAACAGCTTTGTACCTTCATGACATTACTCCCCAAATCCATGCACAGTATTTATTTGGCTAATTAACTGACGTTTGTTTTCATTGTAACCTGTGTTAATTGTGTAATTTTGTTCTGTAGGAATACACTATTGACGTGTTCTTCCGTCAAAGCTGGAAAGATGAAAGACTTTGTTTTAAAGGCCCAATGGAGATGCTTCCCCTGAATAATCTCCTGGCCAGTAACATCTGGACTCCGGACACCTTCTTCCTCAACGGGAAGAAATCCATCGCACACAACATGACTACACCTAACAAGCTGCTGCGGCTGAAAGACGACGGGACTCTGCTCTACACCATGAGGTAAACCCTCCCACGGTTACACTTTTATCCTGCTTTTTTCCTAAATTTCTTTTCCAATCAGTCAAACGACTTTACACCGACCTTACTCCACATGACTTTTCACGTGATTCCTCTGTCGCAAACAAATGTCCAATATCGGAAAGAAATCATGACCATCTTGCTAGACTTGGTGCGCGCTTCCCTGGTCTCAAGGTGTAAGGTGGTCCCTGAACCCAGTCCCAGCTGTA
>NC_045741.1:24382763-24390155 GCF_008692095.1 Etheostoma spectabile | reverse complement strand
TCTTGACCAGCGACGTTCCAACAAAATCAAATATGTTTGTCATTATTGTAATTCATAAGTCTTGGTGGTGAAATCTTATAGTCCGTGACTAAAACTCTGTGACATTATGTCCGATTGTCTTTAGAAGTGAGCTGGTGTCGGACTTTAGTCTTTTTCAAAGGTTATTCAGAGTCGTCTTGTTTACGGTAGGCATAAAACATTGAATCATAAGAGCTGGCGATCGTGGTTTTTGAAATGTGGTGCAATGACTAAAAACATTCATCAGCTGGAACACTTGTTTGGTTTTAAGACCCCTGCTGCACTAATACAGCCCCCACACTCATACTCCATGTCTCAGTGGTGCATCGATGCGTCATTATGTTGTCCTCATACTGGACACCGGAGGTCAGAGGAACATGACCCAGAGCTCCGACACCAATAACTGGGTCTCCACATCACAGAAACCAGCATGGGCTATTCTGCTTATTACTGCTCTAACACTTCATATGAGGTAACCGGGACTCAACTCATGTGTATGAGCTGCTATGGACACGTGTAAAGTGGAATTTAATGTTATTTAAAAGTCACTTAAGAGCTGACCCTTTCATTATTAGTTGATTGATTAGCAGATTTATGGGTCAGAGCAACGCATTACTGTTGAAACTTTAGAAAGAAATATAATATCCGAGATAAAAACATCTCATTTAAATCCACTTTCATGCTTTTGCTGTGTCATTGTCTTATCAGGACAATAAATCCTCCAAATCAAATATTAACAAAGGAAATTGGAGGAAATGGACGTGGAGGGCATGTCAAAAAATGACTATTGATCCACCGACTTTAAAATTGCTTGAAATCTACAGCACAATTGCTAATACTACAAGCCATTAGTAACGGCTTCACGATGGCCCATTAATTCGTCGGTGTTCTGGGAACAGATTATTAGAGAAAGATTTTACGCCTGCATTACTCTCACATATTGGTTGTTCACAGAACAAGCAGTGTGCCCTAGCTAGTGTACCGTGAAAATAGAGAGAAGAGAGAAGACACACTTTCAATCCAGGCAGTGCATGCCTTACAGTACAGTACATATTTACTATGGATCCCAACACTTCCTATTCATCTAAAACATAAGATGTACCTGTGTGTTTTAACAGTGATGATTTAGCTTTTCTATTTCATTTGGTAATTCATCTGCACTGTTGGCCATAATGATTTATTAAGGAGTCAGAGCCCCATACATTTGTCTTCACCAATCAAAGCCATTAAATACCCTTCTTAGATATTAGTCATGCTCAGAAAAATATCAACTACCCAAAGCTAGGCTAAGCTATCCATCTTGTAGTTCTCCACTTTGATAATACACACTTTAGGTTAGTAATTCATCTCAAGTAAATACTCTGCTCTACCACCAAAACTACTGAATACAACAGAAGCAGAGAACAGCAGTGGGATTTGTTGTTAATAAAATAAAGAGACTTTCTTTCAAACCTTTTTAAATAAAATATCTGAAACTAGTGAGAAATCCCTGTCCTTGTCATTTAACCAGCAGTCCAACAGCCAAAGACATCTAGCGAAAGCAGCAACTCCTCCCAACTGAGAATCTTTGGCTTTTTTACTTGAAAAAGAATAAATAAATAAAAGATTGATTATCAAAATAGTTGGCAATTATTTTCTGTGGATTAATCAAATACTGTCACTGATCATTTCTGATTGTGTTATATTATTGATTGGGGACTTAAATAATAAATCACAGAGGGACACTTTGTTTGCAACGTACACACACACACACACACACATTGCATAATAGCCCACTAGGGAGTGATGGATGCCGTAACAGAGCCACTGAAACGTCCGATTATACAGTAACATATATATATATTTATAATATACAGTGTTCAGTATAATGCAGTGAATTCCAGACTCATCAGTATTTCTACTCCCTTTCTCACTGCTACAGGAGAGTGGTGTATGACGTGTTCTGTGTGTTGATGTGGGTCATATATTTTTTTTAAATATTTTTACAGCTTTGACAGCAAACAACCTTTAATATGCTGAAATTCTGATTGTATGTACTGTATGTATCAGTATAATATAGTGTGAGGTATTGTCAGTGGTATTAGAAGTACTCAGATCCTACTTAAGTACACTAAGTGATAGTCCTTCATTCAAAATATAAACTATCAAAAGTGAAAGAACACATCAGGCAAACACTCCTAAGTGGCATCTAATAAAAGTATTGTTATATAATATTATATTATGTGATAATCATATTATCGTATTATACACTACGATAGTTTAACCCCTTCCCTTTAGTTCCACCTTGCTAAAAATGCACACCGCCCGACAGTGTGATGAATAAGCTCGGTCCAACTCTACTCTGGAGCTGTAAATGTTTACACTAAGTACAATATTAAAACACGTTTTCATGGTTGCACCATTTCATCACATAGATTATAGATGACCTCATGGGTGCATCATTTTATAAAAATTTTCAAAAAATCCAGCCAGGTATATTTGGTACTGTGGGAAATCTTCATGTGTTTGGCTGCCCAGCTGGAGTCTGGCTGTCCTACGTGTGGCCAGCAGAGGGCAGCATTAGATAAGGCTGTGGCGTTCACTGGCGCCTGTGAATTCAGGTAGTGTTCCTGCATTACACTCACTAGATGAGCTCATTTGTATTGTTTTGTTTCCAATAAAGCTTTATTCATGCTTTTTTTGCAATTCCACAGACAGGTGGCAGCATTACTCCATGAAATAACCCTCAATTGCTTTCAAATAATTCTCGAGCTCATTTTGGCACACACTGTTGCATAATTTTTCCTAGATAGATATGATCACGGGTCCCTCTGGTGGCTCAGTTGCCTATTGCGCCGTGCTGGGAAAATTAAATTTGACTCTGCTGTTCACTATCTGAGACAATAATGAAGACAGACTAGGATTTTCATTGGGTAATGGCTGTATACACAATTAAGCACAGCCTAAATGAAACAAATTATTCATAATAAGAGAGTATGTTCATTTGTGAAAATGAGGATGATAGTGATGATGATGATGTCGCCTCATTTCACACAGTCAATTTGCTCTCTGACTTTGCACACTTCCTCTTTCAGACTGACTATATCAGCAGAATGTCCCATGCAGCTGGAGGATTTCCCGATGGACGCCCATGCTTGTCCCCTTAAATTTGGAAGCTGTGAGTAAACACGCAAACGCACACAGCGAGTAACAGCATTAAATAATGCAGGAAAAGGTACAGTTGAAATGTTTTATGATCCCAACCTAGACATCGATAACACACTAAAAGTGTTACCACCAAACCTTTCCTAAAATACACAAGGTCACTAGTGAGAAAAGTGGCGTGTTCTATCGAATGGACATGACATCAGTTTTAGAGTTTTTATCCATGCAGGGGATATCAGGATGGATGTACCGGCCTGTGTTTGACAGCCTGTGTCCCTCCGGTGGAAAGCTATTGTTGTGGCAGTGCAGGATATAGTCATGTAGACACTGACACACTTGTCCTGATTAAGCCATTAATCAACATGTCAGGGCTGCTCTCCTGCATCCTTCACTGCCTCAGCTGCATTTAATGGGAAATATTTCAACCACACAAAGTGGAAAAGCTAGGGGCGTGGGCGTCCACACACACCCACACACACACACACACACACACACCACACACACAACACACACACACACACACACACACACCCACACACACACACACACACACACACCACACACACACACACCCACACACCCACACACACAACACACACACACACTCTCGGTCCTGTAGAAAGAAATTCTCT
The DNA here is from genome assembly GCF_008692095.1 of Etheostoma spectabile. Classification (NCBI taxonomy): domain Eukaryota; kingdom Metazoa; phylum Chordata; class Actinopteri; order Perciformes; family Percidae; genus Etheostoma; species Etheostoma spectabile. Next base: position 24,386,361 of record NC_045741.1, on the reverse strand, counting down.
ATAAGTTCCTCCAGCATCCACAGCACTTCATTCTAGCATTTTTTTTAGGTACCCCACCCTCAGTCTGACACCCTGACACACACAACACACACACACACCCACACACACACACACACACACACCACACACACACACACACACCCACACCAACACACCACCACACACACACACACCACCACACACACACACAAACAACACACACCCCAACCTACATTTACTAAGGTCTTTAAAAAAGCCAATCCAACACCTTGCAAAGCTAAACCACACGTGGACTTGTGTCCCACGGCTTCTAAGCTTGTTAGGTTTCCTTACATGCTCCAGTGGTACAGAAATATCTGGGGATCTCCTGTTGTGTCAGCTTAATTTAACATTTGAGGTCTTCCCTACCACTAACTGGTGGAGGGTAATCTCCAGCCTCAACGCTCTCTGGGCTCTGATGCAGAGTTACAGGATGCTGCAGGCTCCCCTCAGGTCATTTAGCTGCTCCTGCGCCTGCTTCGGTCACCCCCACATGGACATCACAGCAACACCTGAGACTGCATTGGCTCTGTACTTGATTGCAAGCCATCTGATGTCATTACCTTCTCAGTGTGCCTAAAACGTCACACATGATTGTATTATTATATGAGGTTTAAACACAGATGTTTTATCTGCGGCCCTGTAGATTCAGTGTAACTGGATTAAATTAACTTCAGTTCACTTTATTTTATATATATATTATCAACACACACACACACCCAACACACACACACACACACACACACACACACACACACCACACACACACACACAACACACACACACACACCACCACACCACACACACACACACCCACACAACACACAACCTACATTTACTAAGGTCTTTAAAAAGCCAATCCAACACCTTCAAAGCTAAACCCCACGTGCGACTGTGTCCCACGGCTTCTAAGCTTGTTAGGTTGCCTTACATAGCTCCAGTGGTACAGAAATACTGGGGATCTCCTGTTGTGTCAGCTAAGATTAACATTTGAGGTCTTCCTACCACTACTGTGGAGGGTAATCTCCACCCAACGCTCTCTGGGCTCTGATGCAGATTACAGGATGCTGGCAGGCTCCCCTCAGGGTCATTTAGCTGCTCCTGCGCCTGCTTCGGTCACCCCACATGAGACAATCACAGCAACAACTGAGACTGCATTGGCCTCTGTACTTGATTGCAAGCCATCTGATGTCGATTAACTTCTCAGTGTGCCTAAAACGTCACACATGATTGTATATTATTGAGGTTTAAACACAGATGTTTATCTGCGGCCCTGTAGATTCAGTGTAACTGTGATTAAATTAACTTCAGTTCACTTTATTTTATATATATATATACTACACACACACACACAACACACACACACACACACACCACACACACACACACACACACACACACACACACACACACACCCACACACACACACACACACACACACACACACACACACACACACACACACACACACACACACACACACACACACACACACACAACGGTCAAAAGTTAGGGTCACTTAGAAATTTCCATTGCACCCATATACAGAATCCCAGCTGAGATCAGTTGCATTGTTTTTTAACCAGGGCAGTAATCAGATTCATTATGTGCTGACATAATTGCAATAGGTTTGCCAGTGTTTTTCTGAGTAGTTTTTAAAATGATATCAGATTAGTAAACATATGTGCCTTTAGATGATTGAATGAAGGTTGGTGATAATGGGTAATGTAGATATCATTAAGATCAGCCCCCCACTCAGATCAGCTGGTATTCTTGGCAGAGGTGAACAGTTGGTCTATCGATAAAACAACTCTTGGCAATGGAAACAGAACTGAACTGATCATCATCAAACGTCAGGGATGGAAACGCCGATGAATTCAAATTTTCTTTGGAAATTTAAAATGCGTGCTACATTTAGAAACCTGGATACCGTTCATCACACAGCCAAAACCATCATAGGCGATACACGTCCGTGCTAGGTTCTAAACTGTAAAAGTTACCGTGGTGCAGTCTATCCTGTTTTCTCTGACTCCATTAACCCTAGCTAATCCTCTGACCTAATGGACTCACCGATGAGCTGAAGGCTTTCACAGCTACAGGAACCTGGCCTCTGCCGTGGTGTTAATCACTTCCCGTGGACTGACCTTACTGTCAGTCTCATCCTCTGCCTCCTGCTCCTTTCACTGGAGCTTCAAACTGGCGCTGACGCTATACAGTTGAACAATTTAATTTTAAGGAAGTGTAAACCGGATAGAAAATATTGGATGATGTAAACACACTGAAACAAAATATATATTTGCTATTAGCTGTGTTGGCGTGAAGCTAAAGCCCATATGGTACTCAGCTAGGTGGAAGTTACTGTGTTTTACAATTGTTAAAATCCCTGGTTTCTATTTTCACTCTGGCAGTAGCTCATTGGTTGACAAAAAAAAAACGTCACTCATGTAGAGGTGCCATGTTGGTACACAGTACATTCACATTTACTTTAAGTCTTTTCAGTTGTCTATCTCCGCTTTACTATTAGTATGATAATACAAACAGAAAACAATGAAGATACAGTGTTGAATTGGTAAAGGATAAAAGGAAGAAAGAACAGTCGTTACCAACCATCACTCAACTTTTTCACATATCTTTGATATCTATGATATACTGTAGTTCACATTGCGTGTTCTGGAGACCCTTGCGATGTGTTTCTGCCTGTACTGCTGTTTATGATGTTCTTCCAGCACAGTATAAACATAGAACAATATGTTTCTGTAAATCCTAATATGTCTACTTCTTATCAGTGCAAATGCTTCATGCCTTTTTAAAATCTCTATTTGCTTTTACACTTTCATTTCTGTCTGAAATATTAGAGAAAGTTGTTTACAATGAGTTCATTCATTGAGAGCACATTTTAATTCCACACAGCACAGAGCCTGGTTTACTTCAAGTTACAAAAGATACTATAGTAGCGGATAATGGGGAATTCTTTTGTGGTCATAATGCTAATTTTGGGTTTCTTCTTCAACTTAACCTAGATCTGATAATGATAAATAGATCTGAGTTTGGAGGGGCCTTCCAAGTACTGCCAGATGTTTTGCAGTTGTTTTTGTCCTAATAGATTTTGTAGACGTTAGAATCAGCAATATCTTCACTTTCATTTCATTTAATAAACCATTTTACAGCCATTTTGTCCAGAATGCAGCGTGCCCACACGTTGCTAAACTATATACCCAGAAAACACGGATTTTTAGGATTTCATACCTTTCTTTTAAAGCAATAAATGTACATTTTACTTTACTGTATATGTTCAAGATGTAGTCTACAGACAAAACTCCGTGACTGTTCAAATTTGGACAAAATCATTACTATAAGCGGAAGAGAATTAAAAGTCAGTGTACTTTTTCTTTGCCATACTTCCCACCAAGTAATGTGTACTTCTTAGAATATTCACTGCTCATGTAATGCAGTCCTATGAAGACTTTTTTGAGACAATGCAGACGATAATCCACAGACTGGTTGACTGGTTTTTCTAAATTGCTGTCTTCTAACACCACATTGCTGGATTAATGCAATACTGTTAGATTGGACACTGGGC
>NC_045741.1:24374240-24382738 GCF_008692095.1 Etheostoma spectabile | reverse complement strand
ACTTGTGTCCCACGGCTTCTAAGCTTGTTAGGTTGCCTTACATAGCTCCAGTGGTACAGAAATATCTGGGGATCTCCTGTTGTGTCAGCTTAAGATTAACATTTGAGGTCTTCCCTACCACTAACGTGTGGAGGGTAATCTCCAGCCTCAACGCTCTCTGGGCTCTGATGCAGAGTTACAGGATGCTGCAGGCTCCCCTCAGGGTCATTTAGCTGCTCCTGCGCCTGCTTCGGTCACCCCCACATGAGACAATCACAGCAAACAACTGAGACTGCATTGGCCTCTGTACTTGATTGCAAGCCATCTGATGTCGATTAACTTCTCAGTGTGCCTAAAACGTCAACACATGATTGTATTAATTATATGAGGTTTAAACACAGATGTTTTATCTGCGGCCCTGTAGATTCAGTGTAACTGTGATTAAATTAACTTCAGTTCACTTTATTTTATATATATATATTTACACTAGTGACAAACACCACACACACCACACACACACACACACACACAACCAAAACACACACCCACACAACACACCACCCACAACACACACACACACACACCCACAACACACACACACACACACACACCACCCACACCACACACACACACACCACACACAAAAACCGGTCAAAAGTTTAGGGTCACTTAGAATTTTCCATTGCCCTCCATTATAGACAGAATCCCAGCTGAGATCAGTTGCATTGTTTTTTAACCAGGGCAGTATCAATTACATTATGTGCTGACATAATTGCAAATAGGTTTGCCAGTGTTTTTCTAGTTAGTTTTTTAAAATGATATCAGATTAGTAAACATAATGTGCCTTTAGATGATTGATGATGGTTGGTGATAATGGGTAATGTAGATATGCATTAAGATCAGCCCCCCCACTCAGATCAGCTGGTGTTCTTGGCAGAGGTAGAACAGTTGGTCTATCGATAAAAGCAACATCTGGCAATGGAAACAGAACTGAACATGATCATCATCAAACGTCAGGGATGGAAACGCCGATGAATTCAAATTTTTCTTTTGGAAATTTAAAATGCGTGCTACATTTAGAAACCTGGATACCGTTCATCACACAGCCAAAAACCATCATAGGCGATACACAGTCCGTGCTAGGTTCTAAACTGTAAAAGTTACCGTGGTGCAGTCTATCCTGTTTTCTCTGACTCCATTAACCCTAGCTAATCCTCTGACCTAATGGACTCACCGATGAGCTGAAGGCTTTCACAGCTACAGGAGACCTGGCCTCTGCCGTGGTGTTAATCACTTCCCGTGGACTGACCTTACTGTCAGTCTCATCCTCTGCCTCCTGCTCCTTTCACTGGAGCTTCAAACTGGCGCTGACGCTATACAGTTGGAACAATTTAATTTTAAGGAAGTGTAAACCGGATAGAAAATAATTGGATGATGTAAACACACTGAAACAAAATATATATTTGCTATTAGCTGTGTTGGCGTGAAGCTAAAGCCACATATGGTACTCCAGCTAGGTGGAAGTTACTGTGTTTTACAATTGTTAAAATCCCTGGTTTCTATTTTCACTCTGGCAGTAGCTCATTGGTTGACAAAAAAAACGTCACTCATGTAGAGGTGCCATGTTGGTACACAGTACATTCACATTTACTTTAAAGTCTTTTCAGTTGTCTATCTCCGCTTTACTATTAGTTATGATAATACAAACAGAAATACAATGAAGATACAGTGTTGAATTGGTAAAGGATAAAAGGGAAGAAAGAACAGTCGTTACCAACCATCACTCAACTTTTTCACATATCTTTGATATCTATGATATACTGTAGTTCACATTGCTGTGTCTGGAGACCCTTGCGATGTGTTTCTGCCTGTACTGCTGTTTATGACTGTTCTTCCAGCACAGTATAACATAGAACAACAAATATGTTTACTGTAAATCCTAATATTGTCTTACTTCTTATCAGTGCAAATGCTTCATGCCTTTTTAAAATCTCTATTTGCTTTTACACTTTCATTTCTGTCTGAAATATTAGAGAAAGTTGTTTACAATGAGTTCATTCATTAGAGAGCACATTTTAATTCCACACAGCACAGAGCCTGGTTTACTTCAAGTTACAAAAGATACTATAGTAGCGGATAATGGGGAATTCTTTTGTGGTCATAATGCTAATTTTGGGTTTCTTCTTCAACTTAACCATAGATCTGATAAATGATAAATAGATCTGAGTTTGGAGGGGCCTTCCAAAGTACTGCCAGATGTTTTGCAGTTGTTTTTGTCCTAATAGATTTTTGTAGACGTTAGAATCAGCAATATCTTCAACTTTCATTTCATTTAATAAACCATTTTACAGCCATTTTGTCCAGAATGCAGCGTGCCACACGTTCCCTAAACTATATAACCCAGAAAACACAGGATTTTTAGGATTTCATACCTTTCTTTTAAAGCAATAAATGTACATTTTATCTTTACTGTATATGTTCAAGATGTAGTCTACAGACAAAACTCTCGTGACTGTTCAAATTTGGACAAAATCATTACTATAAGCGGAAGAGAATTAAAAGTCAGTGATACTTTCTTTTGCCATACTTCCACCAAAGTAATGTGTACTTCTTAGAGAAATAAATTCAACTGCTCATGTAATGCAGTCCTATGAAGACTTTTTTGAGACAATGCAGACGATAATCCACAGACTGGTTGACTGGGTTTTTCTAAATTGCTGTCTTCTAACACCACATTGCTGGATTAATGCAATACTGTTAGATTGGACACTGCACTACATTACGACACACACACACACACACACACACACACACACACACACACACACACACACACACACACACACACACACACACACACACACACACACACACACACACACACACACACACACACACACACACACACACACACACACACACACACACACACACACACACACACTTAGTGCATCTACAGTATGTGTGTGGTTTGCAGTACAGTACAGTTTGAGCGAGTGAGAAGGTTTTTGCATTTTCCAGAGCTTGTTTTCAAGATGAACTTCTGTATGAATGACAGAATTTATGTTTTTGAAATTGGAATTCAAGGCTTACCATTAGCTGCGCTTCACACACACACACACAACAGCAAACAGACGACTAAAATACTAATTCCAGAGCTAAAAGGTCAACCCCGTGAGCAAATCCTTCAAGGCAATCTCTCAACACTGTGGCAACATTCACACATTATATTGTTCCATTAACATCTGCCTATTGTAAAACACTCAAAGTGATTACATCAGTTAGTGACACCAAGTTAATCTCTGAGTGATGAAGCAAAGTGGGTGAAAGTTCACAGCCACGCCACATTTCTTAGCCAGTAACATCTAACGCCTCCTTCAAACATGCATCCCTCAAACGTTGTGGAACATTACCTACATGGGGTCATGTGTGTATGAAAGCAGGGACACACGTTCAGGGAAATCGGGACCGCCAATTTCTCCCCTCAACACCTAGTAACATTTCGAGGTGAATGCAAGTAGGGTTGTGTTGTGAAAGACAGCAGTAACATTGCAGGGATGGGCATTTAAAGGTTAAAAAGGTTAAAGCTCTCACATGGAGCGGGCGAACCCAGCACAAGACTGCGTTGATGTTGAATCCCCAACTTTTTAATAGTGAAAAATTAAAATGCTTTTGCATTTCTGTGCCAATATTTTTTGTGGGTGACTTGATAACTAACAAGTAAACTTGTTAAATATTAAAAAACATCACAGGACATAGGCAGCGGAACCAAAACAGCTTGTCGCCCGCCATGTTCCTAGTGATAATAAAATAATAGGAGACGTCTTCCACCACGTACATTCAGCCTTGCCCCATCTTCTTTGTTCTGTTGAGTTTTTGGACTGCTGGACTATCCGCTGCCCCGTTTATTCCGTCATTGACAACGCATGTGTATGAAGGCGCTAGATGGAAAGGTTCCAGAATGTCGTCCAGGTGTGAATAGGGAAAATCACTAGCGGTGCCTGAATAGGTATTGCAGTAATTTACCAGAACTATGTGTGGAAGAGGCTCAGAAGCCGAGGACCCAACGTGGAAACAGATTACAGGATCTGACTGATGTTTCTGAAGATCCAGAAGCTAACCCTGGTCTGGAAGACACGGTTCTGCTCTCCTACTGGATGTACTGTGCTGACACCACCGAAAAACACTGCCTGGAGGCTTTTAGTCAGTATTGTCTGTGTAACCAAAACCTGATACTGTGTGTGTGTGTGTGTGTGTGTGTATATATATATATATATATATATATATATATATATATATATATATATATATATATATATATATATATAAAATCCTATCAAAGGACTCCAAAACAATTTTGTCAACAAACTACAAAAAAACATGTTTAAAAAAAGCTACAGTTGCATTAATTGACATTATTTCAATGATAATCATCATTAAAAATGTAGTTTATTTAGAAACTAGGACTTTGACCTTTGACCTGTCTCTGTCACTGCCCGATGGGAGTCGAGTAAAGATGTAAAGAGCTGAGTATGCGTCACTTTGCGAATCGCCGGAGGCTGAATTCCGCAGAATTTCCCACAAATTTCAACAAATTAAACTCTGAATGTTAACACGACCAAATCAGAAAAACATCCGCAAATTACACAGAATTTCATTCTGCATCACCACCTGAAACTGTAAAAAATAATCTGCCGATTCTTTTTGGGTCTGATAAGAACTGATGTGAATTTCCCTGCTTAACAGTGAGTCTGTGTTAGGATTTAGGAGTACCTGTACCTGAAACCAGACTTAAAACGTAACTCTTACATAATTGTCATTTATCAAACTCATCTTTGCTTGAGAGGAAGTAACAACAAAAGCTGATAAAGAGCATGAAAATAATAGACAGAACATGCACATTTCCGGGCTTATGGGGAGTTATCCTTTTTTCGCTTCAGCCACTGTGTAGTGTGTACGGGCTTGTGTGTATGCACACGCTGCTCAGTTTGTGTTGGAAATCAGGAAATGAGTTTGTTTTGATCCACCACATAACATGACATGACGTTACACTGGCAGAAGCTTTTATCTAAAGTGACTTTGAATTTTACCGTACACACATCAGGAGCTATTTGGGGATCAGCATCTTGGATAGGCTCTTCTTTCAGCTTTAGGAATAGTTAAAGATTGTGATTAATGTCTATATTTCATTTTAGGTGATATTTGATGAACAATGTAGTGATCTTCTGATCTGATATGTACAATGGATCCATATTTAAATAACCTTAGGAAACAGCTCATATTTCAGCAAGACGTGCAATTTTATAAACCTTTTAGAAGAATGTAATTCATAAAAACAAATTAACAAAATAAATTTTCAAAATGGAAGGTGCTCAGCTTATCCTGAAGCGTTCATCAGTGAGGTACAGTCGAAAGTAGAGCTCTATACCGATATCGATATAATATCAATCTATTACCCAGCCCTAGTCAAAAACTCTGGGAATAGCCAAGTAAGTGGAACTTGCTTTCAGGACACGGACACGGACACGGACACGGACACGGACACGGACACACACACACACACACACACACACACACACACACACACACACACACACACACACACACACACACACACACACACACACACACACACACACACACACACACACACACACACACACACACACACACACACACACACACACACACACACACACACACACACACACACACACACACACTATATATAAAATAAACATTGCTAGGTTTCTTGCTCTCAAATGTCAGAAAATAGAGAAAAAGTCCAAAAACCTGGAAATATTTAGATCCCCATCATGTATGATGAAGAAAAGCATTAAACATTAAACCCCCCCCATATGACATGTTGGACCCAGTGAATGTTTGCCATTTTAGCTTAAAAAAATATTCAATATGTTGAATATTCAACAGTTTGTCCTGTATCTGCCTGTCTGGTTTTCATAGATGCGTATCCGGTCTCGGAGGTGGTCTACACGTGGACACAGGGAGCAGCCAAGTCCGTGGTGGTGGCAGAGGAAGGCTCCCGGCTCAACCAGTACCATCTGATTGGTCAGACTGCAGGGACAGAGGACATCTACACCAGTCGAGGTACTCGGATTAAAGATGACCTATTCAAGGCACCTGGTGGCTCACCTGGTCGAGCATGCGCCCTCTATACTAAGGCTCAGTCCTTACCACAGTGGCCTGGGTTAGAGTCTGACCCCTGGCCCATTGCTGCGAGAGAGTGAGGGGGGGGGGCTCACTCTCCCCCCTTTCCTGTATTCAGCTATTCTATCAAATAAAGGGAAAAAAAAGCCCAAAATCAGTCTAAAATAAAAAGATGATGTTCTATCATACACACCAGCGTCTGTACGTTTGCTAGACTTTCTGTGGCTACATGCCCCCATGATCTTCTACCACTAAGTTATCTGTGCCCGTATAACAGCATTCATCCAGAAGCTTCAGGCAGGGGCGGGCATGTTAAGCCCCCACTTCAACCCTGTTATTCAGCTCTGTGTTATTACAGGAGTGCCATCCAAAGATGTTGTGAGAAGAATTTCTTTTCTTTTTTTCAAATCAAGCTGGATAGAGACAATGAATGAATTACAAGGATTTGAAAATGCCTCCCACACATAGCCAGCTGTCTCTGGGGCTGCCAAGAGAAGAGGAAAAAAAATCACTTATCCATGGTCTGAGCCATTGGGTCTCTAGGGTTAATCCGTATGCAGGTCCATCAGCAGTTGTGCTTTTACTGAGTGACGTCACGGCTCAGGGATTGGCTACAGCGGCGGAGACACGTTGGGGGTGGCGGGCGAGCGGAATCTGCTTAATTCTGTTATGTAAAGAAGTATGGGAATGCATTTCTGATGCTTGTTGCTGGTGGGTTTATTACAGGGGGGTGTTCCCATAACCGTAACGTATACAGAGGTATTTTCCTACTCGCATATCTGCCGGGGAAGGACACTGGAGATTGTACTCAACGTGTTCTCTTAATTATGCTGCAGAAGAAGAAACCCAGACTGAGTTGAGATTAGCACACAGGTTGCGGTCTTTGTGTAACTCTGTCCACACCCCGCATGGCTCAGACACACACAGCCAGCATGGTCTTAATTAGCCTTGCTAATCTGAGGTGAAAACCCTCTTTAAAAAGACAAGAATAGCTCCGCAAAGCGCTCACACCGGGCAGAGGTGACCTTTGACCTCACAGGTTAAGCCGGAGAGGATGAAAATGTAGACACAGGAACTGAATCGATAACCCTCGACAAACCTTGTAATTTCACTCCGTTACACACATCAGCGCTTTCAGATCAAAAAAGAAAGCGGCAAAGCTCAACAGATGGTTTAGAGCTGTACTCACCAGTTAACCAACATGACGGCATTGTTCTCCGCTATGAATGGCAGTTCCCCGCAGACGCTCCAAAAACCAAACAGTAAGATCCACCACAACTGCATTTTCACGCCTTGGAGATGTCCATCCACTCCCGGGCCCGGCAGGCGGTCAGATCAGAGAGGGGTTTGCCCAGTCTTGCCACCACAGAGCAGGGCTGCTGGCGAGTAGTCCTCGGAGCAACACAGGTGCCCTTTTCATTAAGGACATGATGCTTTTCGCATTGCACGGACCATCCAAACTTTTCTCCCAGTCCCTCTCAACCGCCCTCTGCCTCACTCATCTGTGCACCTGCTCCTAATCACTGCTGATCCAGGTCCGTTCTAGTGTTCCAGCTCAGCCAGGCAAGGATGTATGTCCCCAATAAAGAGTGGCCTGGCCTGACAGAATGGGATGGCCTGCCTGCTGCGCGCACACACACACACACACACACACACACATAGAAAGAGAGAGACACAGAGAGAGAGAGAGAGAGAGAGAGAGAGAGAGAGAGAGAGAGAGAGAGAGACACACAGCGAGAGATATACAGGGTGCAGATTGTGACAAGGGATTAGTGAGACAGAAAAATCCGATTTTGCCAGGAGAAAGCAGCAGTCATCTGTGGAGTTTATCAGACTCCATGGCCCGAAAGGATTTTTGAGAAAGAAAAATCCTTCAAATGAAATCTTCAGTTGATTAACAGGATATGATGATTTCCCCCTCAAAACCATTTTTTCAGTGATTTTATTTACACTTTCATATTTAGAGTAGTCCTTCCTAGAGGTTTTCAAGTAAAGTTTAGTTATACAGCCCTTAATCACAGCCGCTGATGACTACACAACACCCAATGATTAAAGGGAATGAAAACACAGATTTCTAATGACTGTAAGCACAAATAGCACACTGGAAAGACTTTTAGAAGAGCGTCAGAGAGAGGAATCCCCATCCAAAGCAGGTCAGACATAAAGAAAAGGGTCAGAAAAACTCACAAACACCAAATAGGTTACCCTAATCATCATGGTCATCATAGAGAACACACCCAATGTAGGGACATCCGCCCGTCTCAGTCCCCATGAACCTCTACCAGCAGTGTTCCACTGTAGTAATACCAGTAGTAATACCAGCAGTGTTCCACTGTAGTAATACCAGTAGT
>NC_045741.1:24282082-24374230 GCF_008692095.1 Etheostoma spectabile | reverse complement strand
GTGTTCCACTGTAGTAATACCAGTAGTAATACCAGCAGTGGTCAAACTACGCATGGCGATATCCCGCTTCTCTAAATACCTCACGTTACTGTGTTGTGTCATCAGTTAACTTCATTTCATATTTTATAAGGAGTTTTCTTTGCAAGAGTGAAAATGTTCCACCAGAACAAGTTTCTTCCCGAGACTATTTTGCAGATCCACCGTCTTTGTGTCTGGAGCTCAGCGCCGCCCAGGACGATTGTGATTGGTTTAAAGAAATGCCGATAACCCAGACACTTTTGTCTCCTATGGTGGGGTGTATGTGTGGAGGGGCAGCGCTGCGGAGACTGGTCTGGCAGTGCAAGACTAGTCACAACCTAAAATGAGAAAACATTAAAAAAAGAAAATGACACGTGGCATTGCTACTACTACTACACACGTTATGAGTGAAAAAAATAAAAAAATATAAAAATATTGTGTTTGGCAGAGAATAGAGAGCTTGCCGCCCACATGGTCAGATAGAAAGTCAGCAGTATTGTTTTCAAATGAAATGATAATCCAGATAGAATCTACCGTATATTTTACTGAATTATAAATCATGCGTACTAAGTTAGCACACAGTGAAAGTCAATGTCCTGGGTTAAACTTGTTCTAGTAAAAAAACAAACCTGGTCAATTGTGTAGTGTTAGTGGTAGACTGTAACAGTTTATGTTCTAGTGGATATTCTCTTTAGGGATAAAGCTGGTGGTACTCTATGTTCTTTAGTTGTTGTCAATACGTACCATGAAAAGATTCAAAACCAAAAGTTTGTTAATTCTTTCTTTTTCCCCTTATCTGTGGGGGCACTGTAGTGCTCCCTCCAACAGGCGTACATAGTGCTTTCGTTGTATTATCTGCGGATAATTACACACTGGGGGCTCTAGTGAGGCTTTACAGCAGCGGGGGGGGATGTGGGATTGACTCCAAATGAACAGTTCATGTGTTCATGGTAATGAAGGTGAATGACAAATACTAGTACTATTACTAGTACTATAGCTTTTAGTCTGTTCCCAGGTCAGATTTGTTGGGGTTTGCTGCGCTGTGTGTGACGTCATGATAACGCCACAAGGAAGTAGTCAATACACAAATAGGAAGGCTTCTGATTAGAGCTGGGCAATATATCAATATTATATTGATATTGTGATATGTGACTAGATATCGTCTTAGATTTTGGATATCATAATATCTTAATATGGCATAAGTGACTTTTCCTGGTTTTAAAGGCTAAATTACAGTAAAGTGGTGTCATTTTCTAAACTTACCAGACTGTTGAAGATTCAAGATTTCTTTTTTTGTCATTCCACAGTACTGTGATACAGAATTACGTGCAAGTTCACAAATTAGAAGAAAATACAGCACAGAAACAATTAAAAAAGATATTTAGCTATATACATGAAAATAAATAACTACTTTTGTGGGTGTGCAGAGTCTAATATACCATCTAAATATACCAAGTCTAAAAAAAACTGAAAAATATAAATATCTAAATATATACAGTTGGGAGTATAATTAAAATAGTGTGGTAGAGAATAAGGTGCAGGCAGAACAGATAATTATGTACATGAATAGTAGTCAGGTGGATCTGTCTGTTTTAGAGTGTTTCAGTTCTGTTGTAACTCTTATCTCTATTATCTACCTTTACCCACGTAGTCATTATATCCACATTACTGATGATTATTGATTTTCTCTATATTGCCCAGCCCTACTTCTGATACACTGAGTTGTTGTTTGCTTGGTTTAGTATCAAATCACATATTCCATCCACCGTTACATCCAATACCATTTCCTTCAGTATTACTGTATACTACCTTCTTCATTATCCAGAGTAGGGATTACATTGTCCCAAAAACTAAAATGGCAACACTGAGCATTTCCTCCTCTTTGTCCTGCTGTTTCCTACAGGCCAGTACACCGTGATGATGGCTCACTTCTACCTGAAGAGGAAGATCGGCTACTTCGTCATCCAGACCTACATGCCTTGCTTCATGACTGTAATCCTGTCACAGGTTTCGTTTTGGCTCAACCGGGAGTCTGTGCCAGCGCGGACTGTCTTTGGTGAGTTTGAAACACACAGACAGACACATCAGCCAGTAACTTACCAATTTTACACCATATTAATACGGCCATAAGACTACGTATGTCTACGGTTTGAATATACCTGTAAAATAACTGCAGAGTTTTTAATCTGAAGTATTCATTTTAAGCTTAATACATAAAATGTAAGCTGAATGAAATCATGCATGCATACTGTAACCTGGTGTTGCTGCTATGATGAAATGTGCCCCTCCTTTTACTACGACTTCATCTGTTGCAATAGAAACAGAACAGGAAGTCTGGCTAGTCAAAGTGACCCAGTTTTCTCCGCCACCAGGTGTGACCACAGTGCTCACCATGACCACTCTCAGCATCAGCGCTCGAAACTCGCTGCCTAAAGTGGCTTACGCTACTGCCATGGACTGGTTCATAGCCGTGTGCTACGCCTTCGTCTTCTCCGCGCTCATTGAGTTTGCCACAGTTAACTACTTCACCAAGAGGAGCTGGGCCTGGGATGGGAAAAAGGCAATGGAGGCCCAACAGCCCAAGGTACATACTGTGTGTGTGTGTGTGTGTGTGTGTGTGTTGTGCGTGTGTGTGTGTGTGTGTGTGTGTGTGTGTGTGTGTGTGTGTGTGTGTGAAGTGTCCTTGCAAGACCTGAACCCCGAGTTGCCCCCGGTGCTGCGCATCGGAGTGTGTATGTGTGTGAGTGTTTATCTGATGATCAGGTGGCACCTTGTACGGCAGCCCCGGCCACAGTGTATGAGTGTGTGATGGTGAATGTTTCCTGTAGATGTAAAAGCGCTTTGAGCAGTTGTTAAGACTGGAAAAGATATAGAAATACAGCACATTTACATTTATGGGAAACAGGAAAAATGCTTGACAGAGTTTGTTTATATTCTCTTAAAAAATATGAACAGAAATAAAACTAAGATTTCCCACCCATATTAGACATTAAACAATGACTATGTTTACATACACACTGATATTCCACTGTCATTCAGAATATGACAATATTCAGAATTTGAGTCATGTAAACAGCACTTCCCATTTGGATACTCCGAAAAAGGCCTTATTTTAAATGTAGCATTTTCCAGTTTAGATGGTTTCAAAAAAATCATTTTTTTCCGACTGCCTGTAAACAGGAAAGGAGTGGAATATAATCATTATTAATCATGTCAACAACTTAGTAGGAATCTACTGCAGTGCTCAAATATTGGTCTTTTCAGAACATATGATCGGAAAAACAACAACAACCAGACAACCAGCTGATATTACAGGCCGTGCTGTTTTCTATCTTGTTAAATAATACTATTAATATTTACTAGTATGTCACAGCAGCTTTAAACCCTACTGTGAGATCAGGATATCAATAGCTGATCAAAACAACTCCCCTTTCTCCTCTCCTCTACTCACTCTCTCTTCTCTGTGTTACTTCAAGAGTGGTAGTGTGGAAAGGAGGAGTAGTGGACTCGATGATGTATAAATGATAATAAAATAAGAGATGAAGTTCAGAAATGGCGGATCAATAGATGTGCAGTTCAGTGGGCTAGTGTTGTGGCACAGCGCCAGTTCATTACTGCCCAAGGACATCGATCCCCACATTCAGCCTTCCTTAGCCATCTGTTATTCCCCTCATTGTGTGTGTGTGTGTGTGTGTGTGTGTGTGTGTGTGTGTGTGTGTGCGCGCGTGTGTGTGTGTGTGTGTGTGTGTGTGCCTGTGTTATAATCTAGATTAGCTTTATTGTGTTCGATAAATGTGTAGCACATCAATCAATGCGTTTTCTTTGTCCCTGCAGAAGAAGGACCCTTTGGCTCTGTCTAAAAAGCCCAACAACACCTGTTCGGCCGGTGTGAATTATACCACCAACCTTACAAAGGACACAGCCATCTCGACCATCTCAAACAGCACGGCCGTTCAGCTCAAACCCTCTGAAACCAAGGCCCCGGACCCCAAAAAGACTTACAACAGTGTGAGCAAGATTGACAAGATGTCCAGAATAGTGTTCCCGGTGCTGTTTGGGACCTTCAACCTGGTGTACTGGGCCACGTATCTCAATAGGGAACCCGTGATCAAAGGAGCCGTTTAAGCTCTGCGATCGGGATCATTCATCGTCCTGACAACCACTTCGGGATTTCATAACTGGAACGCAATACTCATCAATGCCACTTAGTCCTTGTATCATAGACGTGCGTGTTTTTTTAGGTCATTGGATAACATTGCATGTCTGTCGCTTCAGGAAAACGTTGCCTTGAGTTTGTACATGTACGACATACAAATTTTCCTAACAGACGCTTTCTCAAATTCATGTTTCACAATGTTAGCATTTGGCATTTATATTTTTTCCTCGCGTCTACAGTAGAAGATGGTACAGCAAGGCCAAATGCTATGCAAAACAACATTTTTACCGTGTCATTACTCGGAAGAAGCTTTTACTTTTGTGACTCTTACTTTGTACAAATGGGCTGGAGGTCCAGGTATGCGAGGCGGGGCCCAGGCCCATGGGACTTTGCTTCCTTGTTAAAAGCAGATGAATAGCCATGCTAAATGTGTTGCCTTCAGAGTGTGATAGCTCATTATGAATGCACTGAAATCTCATTTTACTTCTTCAGCAGCCAGATTTAAAACGTTCATTAAATCATGTTGTGTTTCTTTTTTGCTGCTTTTCTCTCTGTTTTGAATGGCCAGTTTTTTCATAAATGTAATTTTGGGGACAGATCTCAAGCTAAAGTGATCCAGTGGCAGCTGCTGTTTCCAGGTCCCCATCATGAGAATCCTGTACATATGGTCGTAGTTTAGGAAACATGTATATATGCTTTTAAAAAATGTACCACTTAAGCCAGTAAGGTTAGCTTCTATGTTATGCGTATGCAGCAACAGTGTTACTCTAGTCTAGCGCTTCATTGACTGGATATTGGGAAATGAGCAGAATAGCTTGAGCTTTAGCAATGTTGACAGAATATACAATGCTTTTTCAAAACAGTTAGTTTTTTAGATCAGTTTGTCGTTTCTATAAGCTTTGATGATAACTCGCAAATATTCTTGATCAATATTTGGATGCTTTGAGCAGGATCACTTTTTGTCATGATTTAGAGTAAATGTAGTTATGAGACTGACTTATCAGGTTGTCAGGCCAATCAAAGAGAAAGAAAGTCACATGACCAGGTTATTCCATTTGGACCAATCTCGTTTTTAAATCACGATATGTTATTTTTCAGGGCAAAGTTGTCTTTAAATGAGTGTTAAAGCAACACTAAAGAACGTTTTCTCTACGACCCCCCTACCGGTTGGAAGTGGAACTGTCCATTACATTACCATTATTCTCTCCTTTGAACTACAGATCTGGAAAACCTGCACCAAAATAATGTACCTTAAAATAATGTTTCCAAAATGGTGTCAGTGGTTCATCAGCTGGTAACAGGGTGAACGGCACTCCTGCATTCTCCGCGGTTCTCTACGGGATATAACCGCACTGTGGAGGGTTGCCAGATAGGGTGGTGGATCTGTAGTTCCAATGAGACGTAATGGGACATAATGGACAATTCAGCATCCAACCTGTAGGGGGACTGAAGTAGAAAAGTTCTTTAGTGTTGCTTTAAATTAAAGGAATAATTTAATATATTGGGAAATTGGCTTTTTGGCTTTCTTTCCAAGAGTCAGATGACAAGACTTATACCACTCAGCGTGTCTCTACAGCAATATGAAGCTACTGCCACGAGCTGATTAGCTTAGCTTAGCACGACGACTGAACACAGATAATTCACTTAAAAGGATTTAAAATCTTATTTGCTTTTTTTGTTGAGATTTAAATGATTCTGTAGACTCAATATGAAGCTACAGCCAGGGGCGAGTTAGCTTAGCTTAGCATAAAAACGGAAACCGGTTCTGATACCGGTAACGATACCAATACCGGTTCCTAAACAATACTTTTTTCAATGCCAATTTTATGAAGAAACAAGCAATGACAACAATATTAACATTATTTTTGTGGAGTTTTACAGCCAATCACAGCCATTATTAGATCATGGTGCGAGCATGCTGCGTGCCTATTGGCCCACTGACGCTGATGAGATGAGTACTCCTCAGTCACTGTTACTGTCGACTGGTTTGTGGCTCGCATGGCACTAAATAATACAGTGATACGGTGAACCAGCAGGGCTATAACATAACCATAAGTCTGCTCTATTCAAAATTATTTATATATATTTTAGATACCCAAAACAGAAGGAAACAGAGTAAAACAGATATTTGACCGTGCTGTGCCCTCCGTCCTGACTCAGCGCAGCGTTGCCAGTTTGGCCAATCTTTCCAGCTCTTAGTGCTCTAGGAGGGTTAGACACATGATGGGCTAATGTAGAAAGAAATTAACAGTATATGTTCAGGGATGATGGATTGATAAGCAGACATGCTATTTACAACTGGATGTAACTTTTGATATGCTGTGGTAAAAGTGTCTCTCTTATTGACGCTGTCCTATCACTGTACTCTCGTGAAAAGAGAAGCCTGAAGAGAAGCCTGTTGTAGTTCCCTGAACTTTGGGACTTCATTCCCTTAAAGGTTTGTCCCTTCCAAGCTTTATCCTAAGCTAACCGCCTCCTGGCTCTAGCTTCATGTTAGCGCACTGACATAAGTGGTATCAATCTTCTTATTTTATCTCTGCAACAACGCAAATAATCATATTTAATGTAATAACTCCTAAGTCAAGAGTTTTACAGGATACTGCGAAAGCTGCGTGCGCTACGCTCACTTCAGCAGAGCGAGTTTTGCAGTCTAACATTTACAGTACGGTTAGTGTTGTTTGGGTAAAGATTGGAATATGAATGTGATCTACTCATGTGACTTTATGCCTTCTGGGTGGCCCGCCTCTATTTAATAAGTTTATGGAGCACACCGGTTGTATTGTATTATTACATTTAAGTACATTTTAGGTACAGGCTGTTCTTTAAATGCAAATATCTGAAGCAATAATGCTCATGTAATTAATGACTTCTGTTTATAGTAAAGTGTGATCATTTGACTTTCATTCTGTCGATGTCTTTTTATCCAGATTTCATCCTTTTGGCAATAGTCTTTTTCTATATATACTCTGATTCATTTTAGCTCCGCCCCTCCCTCTCTGGAAGCACAGTGCTCTCTGACCACGGTTGATGTGTTTATTTCATTTTAAATAACAATGGAAACCTTCACTTTTTTCTTAATTGTTATGCATACCTGATTCCCAATAAAGCTTTACTGACTCCATCAGTCTGCTGTTATTGGTCCCGAAGCTCAGTCCTAACGAAACGGGAAACGTCTTCATGTCAGTAGTGTGTCATGTCATGTTAGAAATGTTCACGTTTCCTCAGCTTTTCTCTTCTGAGATTCCAGATAAATACGCACAGAAATATGCAGCATTATGTGTTACACAGTGTATAAATGTACTCTACAAATGTAGCTGCAGTTCTGCTGTCGATGTGATGAAACGCTGCCTTAATCTCGCTTAATGGAACAACGCTCTGCACGTGCTGCATCTCCTTTGATCATATGCATGCATGCAGATCATGCAGCCTCTGCCGTTGGTGGGCTGCTAAATCCATCTTGGGGGTCTCTGTGGCGGCAACATCTGGCTCACATCTGTTTGTCAAGGATTTAGCTCCTTCTAAGTTGCTTTTTCCATTCAGTTGGCCCATACTCTACACCAAATTAAGCTGTCACCGATGGCAACAAATGACATCAATCATAGTATATAGCCTGAGAAGCAAAGACGGGCAACAGTAAGCGCTGCTGGGGAGGACAGTGGACATAAAAAACACAACACACACTCCGGGACATACTCAGGAGCTGATCCTCATACACACGTTTCACATGAAAGACAGGCTGATGCTGTAGAATGCTAAGTCAAAAGACAAATAGATGCACATACAATGTTATGCATATTGTACACATTAGATATTGTTTTTAGGGCTGGGTAGTATATCACTATTATATTGATAAAAGAGGCTGGCTATAACTTTTTTATAATTTGGATATTTTTGATATCGTGATGTTGTGATATGACATGTTTTGTCTTTTCCTGGTTTTAATGGCTGCAAAGGTTGGGTTTCTGTAAATAACATCCCAGAGTCCAGTCTAGACCGGCTCTCTATGAAAGACCTGGGAGATCAAATACATCCCCGAGTCCTGGCTAGACCTGCTCTTTATGGAAAGACCTGGGAGATAATAACATCCCAAGTCCAGTCTAGACCGGCTCTCTATGAAAGACCTGGGAGATAAATAACATCCCGAGTCCTGGTCTAGACCGCTCTTTATGGAAAGACCTGGGAATAAATAACATCCCAGAGTCCGGTCTAGACCTGCTCTTTATGAAAGACCTGGGGTAAATAACATCCCAGATCCGGTCTAGACCTGCTCTCTATGAAAGCCTGGGAGATAATAACATCCCAGAGTCCTGGTCTAGACCTGCTCTTTATGGAAAGACCTGGGAGATAAATAACACCCAGAGTCCGGTCTAGACCTGCTCTTATGAAAGACCTGGGAGATAAATAACATCCCAGAGTCCGTCTAGACGGCTCTCTAGGAAAACCTGGGAGATAAATAACCCCAGAGTCCGGTCTAGACCTGCTCTTTATGAAAGACCTGGGATATAAATAACATCCCAGAGTCCGTCTAGACCTGCTCTTTATGAAGACCTGGGAGATAATAACATCCCAGAGTCCGGTCTAGACCTGCTCTCTAGGAAAACCTGGGAGATAAATACAATCCCAAGTCCTGGTCTAGACCTGCTCTTTATGGAAAGACCTGGGAGATAAATACAATCCCAGAGTCCGGTCTAGACCTCTTTATGGAAAGACCTGGGAGATAATAACTCCCAGAGTCCGTCTAGACCTGCTCTCTATGAGACCTGGGAGTAATAACATCCAGAGTCCGGTCTAGACCTGCTCTCTATGAAAGACCTGGAGATAAATAACTCCAGAGTCCGGTCAGACCTGCTCTTTATGGAAAACGAGATATAACATCCCAGAGTCCGGTCTAGACCTGCTCTCTATGGAAGACCTGGGAGATAAATAACATCCCAGAGTCCGGTCTAGACCTGCTCTTTATGAAAGACCTGGGAGATAAATAACATCCCAGAGTCCTGGTCTAGACCTGATCTCTATGAAAGACCTGGGAGATAAATAACATCCCAGAGTCCTGGTCTAGACCGATCTCTATGAAAGACCTGGGAGATAAATAACATCCCAGAGTCCTGGTCTAGACCTGCTCTCTATGAAAGACCTGGGAGATAAATAACCCAGTCCGTGTCTAGACCTGCTCTCTATGAAAGACCTGGGAGATAAATAACATCCCAGAGTCCTGGTCTAGACCTGCTCTTTATGGAAAGACCTGGGAGATAAATACCATCCCAGAGTCCTGGTCTAGACCTGATCTCTATGAAAGACCTGGGAGATAACTGGCGTTGTGATTTGGCGCTATATAAATAAAACTGAATTGAAATGAATCACAGTAAAGTCATTTTCTGAACTTACCAGACTAGCTGTTCTATTAGTATTTGCCGTCACTTAGTCATTATAACATCCACATTATTGGTGATTATTTATTAAAACTCTTGTGTAAATATTTTATAAAAGCACCCATAGTCAACCCTACAATATCGCCGCAATATTGGTATTAAAGTATTTGGTCAAAAATATTTTCAAATGTTCTATTTTCTCCACTATATATGTATGTATATATATATTTTTTTTTTGCCATTTATGAAAGTATTATACAAATGAGAAGTTTGAATATATTGAATGGAAGTCCATTCCATTCAACATATTCAAAGTTATTCAATATATTCAGAGTTCCATTCAATATATCCACACTTCAAACCAAGTGTTAGAAGACGTGTGGGGGGTGCAGAAGGCCCGTCCCCCACACTAATAGGAGGCACTATTCATTATGGGTACTATCTACTTTTTGACATAGCTGCAAAACTGCTTAGTCAGTAGTGGAGAAAGGACACGCATACTGCAGCTATCAGCATATATATATATATATATATATATATATATATATATATATATATATATATATATATATATATATATATATATATATATATATATATATATATATATATATATATATATATATATATATATATAAGCTCATGCACGTGGCCCACTGATGCCATTTGATTTCTGGATGCTGACTGAGTGCTGCTGTTACTCCAGAGTGGGACTAGAGCTTGCTAACATGCAGTGGCACAATGTTGTACCTGATCTTGACTTTAATGAACCCACTACAGCAGAGACCTTCAACAGGGGGTCCTCAGAGTTAGTGCAGGGGGGGGCCACCAAATTATAAATGTTCTGATTATTACATTTTTTCGAAAAATTGAAATGTCTTAACGTGAATTTTTGAGGTAATAAGCCATTGCTGATAGGCCACATGTGTTTAACATTGTTAACAACAGTGATTTATAAAATAATATCAACAATTATTTTAATAGCTTAGCATCCTATGCACCATAAAAGGTAAAGGCTTTAGGCTGCACTACACTGTAGGCCCAGTTTAATATGTAACTTTATTTTATTCAGTATACTATGTAGTGGGGGGGGGGTCCCTGATCCGTCCATCTTCCAGTTAAGGGGTCCTCGGCCTAAAAACACTGAAGTCCCCTGATCTACAACACACAGTCTCAACAACATGTCTGTTTATTATACTGTGTTGATTTTCATAAGACCATAAGACCCCTCCCTAAAACATCAAATCCCATTTCCCTAGTGTCACTAGTGTCATTTGTACAAAAAAAGAAAGTATATACAGAAGATTGCACTATTACACAAGTGAACTCTGAGGTGTCCCCCCCCCCCTTTCCTGTCTTAAGCTGTCCGGTCTTATTAAGGCCTAAAAATGCCCCCAAAAAAGTAATCTTAAAAATAGAAAAAATCATTAGGTCACCTTGATTTAAGCCCTGGAGTTGCATGCAGGTAATAAATGCCTTTTTAATTTATAACACTTTTAAACAACAGGAACAAAGTGCCAGATGAAGGATGAAAACACAAATGTGACAGCAAAGTTATAAAACCGGAAGGTAATATATAAATACTAAATAGCATCTTAAAAAGGGAAGGTCGAAAAGAAGAAAGGACATTACACCGAAACAAGACTTTAACAAGTTGGAAGTTAAAACAAATCATTCAACATGATCTTGTTTTGATTGTACAAAACCTGAAATTTCATGGGAAGGAAAAAAAAGGTCATTATGCGCGTGACCTTTAATGTAATCCCCCCCACTGGTCGGTTCCCTTCAGAGTCAATGCAGGAAGGTTTCAATAATGCGTTCTTTAGATTGGTGTTCAGATGAATGCTCACACAATGTGCCCGGCACGTGTGTGTCGAGATGGCAACGACTTCAAAAAGAGTCGCTGTGAATGATTGATGAGACATGTCCTGTGCAGACGTGTAGTCTATGTGCACTGATGCATATTCATTTAAAGGCCCTTTGGAAAGGTTGGAGGGAAACTATTAGTCGCTAAAAAACTATTAGTTGCCAACCTCTATACGTTCTAAAGGATGCATGACAACAAATGTTCTAAGCAGAAACATTATTTTTCAATAGTTTTATCTCAGTCTTTGCAGGTGTTGGGTGTTTTTTGCCCTCAGCGTCTCCTTCCAATGGATATGTTTAGGGTCAGGGTTAGACGTTGGAGGCAAAAAAAAAAACATTGAGCGTCTTCGCAACAGTCTCAATATGCAAAACTCTAAACAAAAAGTCCTCTTCTTCTAACTTTGGTCTCCAAACCTCACATAGAACATCCAATGAGAACATAAGCAGAACAGTTATTACAGCATCACAACAGTGTATTGTGTTTGTCAATTCAGTTTAATCGTTGTTGCATTTTAAAATAACATATTGTTAATGACTAACTCTGAGTTCTAATTGATCATTTCTTCACCGATACAAATTATACTTTAATTGTACAAATATTAAATGTGCATTTGGAAGGATTTAAAGAGTGGGAATTACTTTTGCCAACTTTCAATATCTTGACAGCAATTAAATGTTTATTCTTAATGAGTTCAAGAACAATCTGTAGGAATGTGTGTGTGTGTGTGTGTGTGTGTGTGTGTAGAAGCACATCAAATAAAAGGGGGCTTAAAGCATAACTTCTATAATAATGCTCCTTATATGAAATGTTTTTTATTTTGTTCTGGGTAAAATGAACATGCATAACTCAACACTTAGTCTAAATATGTAGGTTTCATGGACAAAACGGATATTTTTCCCTCTCTACTTACTTCGGATACTTTAAGTATACGTTGATGTTAATACATTTTCACTTTATAGTTACATTTTTGGATGCATGAATTAACTTGAAACAAAGTTGCTACTCTACACTCTATATTGGGTAAAGTATCTGAGTTTTTTTTGTCAATTTATTATTTTAAGGATGGATGTTGAGAACTTTTGTGGTCCTACCCCTGTTCATTTCTCTACAATATTCATACAAATCAGAAATCCAGCGTCCAACGTTTTCCTGCACTGGGAAACACACTGGGCATTTCTCTTTTGAACCAGCAGAGGCTGACAGCAGCACGGGAACACCACAACACACCACACACACACACACACACACACACACACACACACACACACACACACACACACACACACACAACACACACACACACACACACACCACACACCACACACACACACACACACACACACACACACACACACACACACACACACTTCTCCAGCAGGGAGAGATTTCTGGTTTCTGCCATTAGTCCTAATCTAATGTCGTGAACTGTGAAGACAGGACTCACAGTATTCGGTACCATCAAAACCAAAAGAAACTAATATTTATGAGATCCTGTGGTATCTGACTGTCATCAGGGGATTATTTATCTCAGCACTTAATGTCTACCCTTCAGGAATCGTTTGTGTGTCAGGGAAACACACGAGGCAGGCAGAGGCAGCAACTGTTGGTTTTTCTGTCTTGGAGCTGCACTTAGGCTTCGCCAGAGACTGGTCTGAGAGGATAGTCCTGAAGGGTCAGGGGCCAGTCCCATTATTCTCTCAACAAAACCTCCGATTGGCACCTTTTTTTTTTTGATTTTTTTGGGGGGGTAATTTAAGGCCGTTATTTCCACAGGGCAGATGGAGAACTGAAAGGGCGGGGGGGAATGACATGCAGCAAAGGGCCGCAGGTCGAAGCTGAACCCGCGGCCACGGCGTCAAGGAGCAAACCTCCACATGCGCCCGCTCTACCAACCGAGCCAACCCGCCCACAGATCGGCCTACTGAGAGAGGAGTTTCCCTTATAGACAGCAGGAGGTCATTTGTGATATTTCTAGTCATTTTCACCAGACAACATAATCTCTAATACGGTCAGTCTCCTAACATTAACACGGCACAGCTGTTATTGGAAGGAGAACTCCACAGATTTGACACATCAAGTTCATTTTAACGCCTCTGAAGAGAGCTTTGAAACAGAGACCCTGAGGAAGTCATAGTTCTCCTGAACCATCCGTTCAAAAAGCTACAAAAGAAGTTAAGCACTGGAATATGTAAGCATTCCACGTTTTGTTTATGATGTATGACCCCCACTGACGGCCGATGTATGAGATCGCGGCTGGCTGCATGGGGGGGGGGGTGGACGTTAAAACACAGAACTGAGGAAGCTGAGATGGCTTTGACCCAGGAAATGTGTGTTCTTTTGGAGTGTTTTAATCCAAACCACGATCTTTTTCCAAATCTTAACTAGTTGTTTTGGTGCCTATCAAGATTTTGAGGACTACATTTATCGGTGTTCTGTTCCCGGGATTTTTGGCTGAACACATCTAACGGCCGCTGACACCAGCGAGCTACGACGGAGGGCCGTCGCCAACGTCACGAAGCTCTGCCGCTCGCCGTCATGGAGCTCATAGCCAACCGCCGTCACATGACCAGCCGGCGGTCTCCTATTTTCATAGATCATACTTTTTGGTGTGCATACGTTTTTGATATCATACGGACCCGTTCATGAGATTGTGTTGTTGCATAGTGATGTCATCAGAGTTGTAAAGCTTGGGCTTTTAGATTTATTTTTTTACATTTTATAGAGGAAGTGTGGGTTTTGAAAGAAGTGGGGGATTAAGGATGCAGGCGCTATCCAGTTGCATTATGGGAAATGCAGGATTCTGAGTTTTTAGAGCTTGACCCATGCTGATGTCTAAATGTCAGGATATCTCCACCTGCGCTGCACAGATTTGGACTATTTGTATGTCTCTTGTGAGTCCCCATACTTATTAAAATTGCAATACTAAATGACTGGAGTTCCCCTTTAACCTCCACCACTGCTACTGTAGATGGGTAAGTGGCTGATAGTGGTATCCATACATATACATACGCATAAACCGATCCCCTGGCAGCTTATGCCTCATGTGGCGTTGGTCGGAGTGGTACTTTATAGGAAGTTTGTTTGTTTATTGTCCCCTTGGAAAATTAGGTTGCAGCAGAAATATGCCTGGCTTTTATGACAACATAAAGGCAAGAAAACAAGACAAAAATGACTGTAATTTTAGACATCACTACACATAACATAGACCAGGGCACTCATGCATGAAGGGAAGAGGAGGAGTCCAGACCAGCTGGGAAAACAAGTAGAGAAGAGGAAAAGAATATATACATATGAAAAACCTTGTTCCAGTACAGGACCTTCATTATTTATTAAATTCATCAAGGAGCTTGATGGCCTGTGGAACTAAAGAGAACTTGGATCTGTTTTTGTAAACAGAGGAGCCCAGTATAGATATTGACAAACTGTTATATTGCGATATGGAGCATGAATATTGCGATTTCGACATTCATCTAGATATTCTTAAACATATATAAAAACACATGTTATGGGAAAGCACGTTACAATAGAATATCAAAACAACAGGTTTTGGTAAAACTCAAGTAGACAGTAGAACCTGAATTAATAAGACTAAATTTATAAAGATTGTTTTGGAGACATTGCTGTGAACTCATTGTCTTGTGGGGGTTCGGAGGTGAAGAAGAGGTTGGTTGTATTGGTCTTACGAGCCGGACCACATACACAGCGCACTAGCTTGAGAAACATCTGCTGGCTTAAAGCCAAAATACGTCACCGCTGGCGAGGAGGCAGTAGTTTATGGCGACCAGCGTTTCCTCTTCAAACTCCATAATGTCCATGAGCCCCGCTCATGTTCTTATGTTTCTGTTTCTTCTTTGCTTTCGCTTCACAGTTCGCAATCTCTCGTTCTCTCTCTCTCTCTCCCTCGGTGTCGGAGTGTGCACGTGAGACAGGGCAACTGGCCAATGAAATACGCAGACTCTGAATCGATCACAACACACAGCCACCGGCCATCGCTCCACAAAATAAACAGATTATTGCATACTTTTGGGTACATTTTCGATATTGATATTGCACAACGTGATATTGCAAAAACAATATGGAGTGGCTATATGGTGCAGCCCTGGTACAGTATTCCGCTTGTGTTCCAGCAGCACATACTGTTTCCTATTATATGTAGTGATAAACAAGTCATTTATACCCTTATTAATATTAGAGCTAGCTTTAGCTAACAAAAAAGTGTATGCCGGTGGAACACAAGCTATATTTATTATTATAACCTGCCAGGGGTCGGTTTATGCCACTGTACTACTATTGGTATCCCATCAGCCACTGTTCCACAAACAGTTTAAACACAACACGACAAGGGCCCTCATTCACAACAACTAATAAGTTAATAAAGAGGCCTCTTCAAACTGTGTGTGCACTACCAAAATAAAATATGATTGTAAAGATCACCATTTCTCATATTTTGTCTCTCACACTGTTCTCAACTTACTCAGTTCCGTTCACTGATTGGTTGTATGCTAGAGCTGTAACAATTCCAAATGGACAATCGTCTCAGACATAATTGCAATTAAAAATATAATTGTCTCTTTCAGTCAAAGTCGAAGATGTATTCATGTATTACCGTTTTATACAAATTCAAGTCTTTTGGTTTTCTCCCTGTCCAGTATGTGGCCCAGAAAATGGAATACCCCGCCTGTTTATCATAAAACACTTTTTCTAACTGTATGCCCCCAGGTGTCAGGTGTGTATGTGGTGAACTGCAACAGTTGAAATCAAAATATATAGTATTATATTAGTCCAACCAATAGTCACTAGTATAATTGCAATTTGGAATATCTAAACAAAATAACCAGCCCTACTCCTTACCTTAGCTAATGTTAGCTAATGTTAGCAATTAATTGCGGTTAAGCAAAGAAACCACAAATATGTAAAAAATACCTATCATTATGTAAAAAACAAAAAAAAGCCTATTGGATGCTTGTACCTGTCACGCCTAATTACCTGAGCTCACCTGGTCAATGCTTATGTAAGCACTCAGCCACTCCTAGCATGGGGCGGCAACTGGCGAGATGATGCTCTGGTTCTCCCCTGGGTGCACCTGGGTGCACCTGGGCTGCGTTCGGCTTGGTTCCGTCTAACGCCACGCGGCGGAGTGTCCGATGATACACGTCCACATACATGTTGTTTTCAGGATAGGATCGCCCCGCCCCCCCCCAGCATTACACGTTAGTGAGCTCCCACCAGTTTCTCTCCACTGACACGCAAAGAAGACGTCTCTCCCTCCCTACACCCACGGTGGCTGCAGCTGATTGGACGAACACGTCACGTGGGCCTGGCTGCTCCCGATTTTAAAGCAGACATAATGGCGGCTCTTTTGGAATACGATCTCGTATTTGATGACAACAGTTACCCGAAAAGTGTTTCTGAAACATTTGAAGGGTCAAAGGTCAGTTTAAAGGATTTCCGTCAGCTTTTGAGAAGCGGCGAGCCGAGCGGTATTAAGTTATCCATCCAACTTATGGCAAATAGGAGCAGGTGACTCGACGCCCCGCTTCTCCAAAGCCCCCGCCGATGCGACCAGAATGCATTGCTGGGTGCTCTCATAGAAATGAATGGGAATGGGGAAATGACGCTGACAATGGACACACAGCATGAAAGCAAGCGTCTGGCTGCCCGACCCGCAGATTATTTATTATTATTATTATTATATTATTATTATTATTATATTATTATTATTATTATTATAATAATAATAATGTCTCTACTTCACAATCCCGTGGTTTATTATGTGTCTACCTTCCTCTCCTGTAATTTATATCCATACCTTCTCTTTCTGTGTTGTCCTGATAAAATGGATCTGTGATATTATGTCTTTCACCTCCAAGATGAGTCTCTGCTGTCCGTGGTGTAGAGACACATAAACAATCTGGGGGGGGGTCTCGCTGTTGGACTTCCCGCCCGGCTGTTGGAACGCCCCGCGGGGAGCCCTTCACACATGCTTCTGGTGGCTGGTGGAATATCAAACATCGACTTGAATGGCAGCGATTGCTTGCGGGGGGGGATGGGGGGGGGGGGATGGGGGGGGGGATGGGGGGGGGGGGTCGCGGAGAGTAGAAGCATTGGTGAAAACAGGCGTTCAGTTTGGACCTGGATCTCAAATAACATTAAGGAGTGTAAATGAGAGCTTGATTTCTCCTTGTTTCTTGAGAGAATATTGATTTTTTTGTGAAGTTATTATTTGTTTTCTTTCAGATTCCCCAGCCCATGCGTGTTATACACAACACGGAAACAGGACTGGCGTCTCCTGGCTCATACATGCTAACCAACGCTCCATGCTAGCACACCTCTCACAAACTGACCCCTCCTTTACAGTAATGATACATTTTTTTAAACAAATAAAGAAGAAAATGTAATTAATATTAAGAGCACATATTCATTGGCTTTAAAGGGAATGTCTACTAGTTTAATAATATCATGGTTTCCAAACCTTTTTACATCAACGACCCCTAAAGTGAAACAAGTTAGACCACAGACCCCCATTTGATAAGATTTCATCCCAGGGGCCCCTATCTGAGAGGATGTTTTATTACAGAAAGTTTATGAAGCCCATAACCAAAATAGTCTCAGGCCGCATCCTGTCCCTGTGTTACTTATGGATGGAATTACAGGGAAAATAGAGGATGTCCCCTTTTGCTGTGGACCCCAGGTTCTACGTTTCCTCCCACCATAAACACATGCATGCTGGGTAACTAGGGACTACAGTAATGTTGACTACAGAAATGTTGATTAATGTGCATCGTCCCCCCCCCGGGGTGCCCGGCTGGACACCACTTTTGGGAGCCACTGGGATGATGAGGAAAATATTCTGCCAAATCACAAAGGCATTATTTTACACATCTTAAATAATTAGAAATAAAGAAAGAGTGTGTGTGTGTGTGTGTGTTGTCGGTGGGGGGGATCTCATCAAGAAGTCGGTTAGTTCAAACGTTCTTTGAAAAGTGCAAAGTAGTCCCTAAGAAAGCGGAGTGACGCAGACTTACCATAGAGTTTTTGATGAATGAGGGTCTTTCAGAGGACGCATTCAGAGTGCGCGCACCTGCGTGAGACCAGCAGCGTCCGCAATCTGCAACCTGCACCTGTAGTACAAGTGAGAAGCTGCTCCTTCGTCTGGAAAACGCCCGCGAGGACGCTTTCTAAAACGCCTCATTTTAAAAAATGACTGGGATATCTGCTGGAATACAAACTACGAGGAGCTTGTCCCTCGCTGTGTCCTCTGAGCAGCCGTGACCATCGTGTCCACGCGCCGTCCTCCACACTCACACACGTCTCTACTTGTTGTCCCCCCCTGCGAGAAACATGTCCCCCAGATTTCTGGCGTACGTCTTCCTCCTGTCCGTCCTTCATAGCTGGTAAGTGGCGTACTTTAGTTTCCTAACCGCGCCAAAAGAAAGCTGTGTTGTGTTCACGGCTGTTGGATAACCCAAACTTAATAAGCTCGCCTAACTACCGTTTGTCGCTTGCTTCCTACAAAAAACTTGAGCTCTAACTTTATCTAGACACGGACGTACGCCTGTTTTCAACCGCCTTTTTCACTTTACAGCTCTTTAACAATCGAGTACGAAGAGGAGGACTACGAGGATGTCACTGTGAACCAAATGCTGGCTCCTAAATCCCAGGAAACCGACGCCACGGAAATACTCAACAATTTACTGAAAGAATATGATAAGAAGCTGCGGCCAGATATCGGAGGTAACTGACCGACTCCTTTTGTTTCACACACTGTAAATCTGTTTAATTAGAATGATAAATGCACAGCGAACCGTACCTGACCTGAACATGCAGGTTTAGTGGTTCCAGTCTGATCAGTGAGCAGATATGGGGTCTGTCTGGTGTCTGAGAGCCACTTGTAATTAAAAACGCCATAGGTTATACAATATCTTGTATTACAGACAGTGATTAATGTAAGCAAAATCATGCAATGTAAGATTTGTTAATGAGCCTTCATAATGCATAACAATTTATTTTAGCAGCAGCCATTTGGCACTATATGCTTTATAATACTCTGCAAGGTCGGTTATCACAGCTGTGTCTAACTGCTCTATCCGTTGTAAGTGAGTTTATAAGGTGACATCATCGCGCTTTCTGTAATATGTGACATCCTGTGACAAGTCATTGTCTGCTTCAAGTCAGTGTTTGGATATCTAGAGAAATGTCCAACCCTTAATGCATATGTCATTGGAAACGGTAGCAGTAGTCTAAATCAGTAAGTTTTTTTGTTAATGATAAACAGGGTGTGATTTATGAAAAGAAGACAAGGGTGGGGGGAGTTTGAGCATGCACATAAAAACAAAACATGCAAGAATTTAATCCCCCTTCCAATAGCATGGATATAGATATATGGATATCAGCCAGCCGTCAAAATGAAATGGTGTCAGCATAAAACACGGAGAGCAGCCTTCACTTTGCGGCAAAAATGTAATACTTTCATCCAGGAAACGTCCGTTTGTTCCTCGGGAGTGTTTTAATCCAAATCGGATCTTTCTCCTAAACTTTGAGTCATTTTGGTGCCTAAACTTAACTGTCATCTCACGCATGACGCTCACTTTTGCTGTCTAAACTCCACCACCACGGCCCCTGCCATGTGAAAGCACCGTCAGCCGGCCGGGCCTACCACCTGGCGGGGCCTGCCACCCGGCGGGGCCTGCCTCCCGGCTCACAGTCACCTATAACAACCGGCGGTGCCTACCACCCGGCTCACAGTCACCTATAACAACCGGCGGTGCCTACCACCCGGCGGGGCCTGCCACCCGGCTCACAGTCACCTATAACAACCGGCGGTGTCTACCACCCGGCTCACAGTCACCTATAACAACCGGCGGTGCCTACCACCCGGCTCACAGTCACCTATAACAACCGGCGGTGCACAGGGCCACAGTTTGGAGTCAAACCCGCGGCCGCTGCATTGAGGAGTAAACCTCCATATATGTTTGGCTGCTCTACCAACTGAGCTAACCCGGCCACACCATTACCTGAGTTTTCAGGTTGAGTCTTAAGTCCCCAGTGTTGGAGTCCGAGTCCAGATCTTTCCAGCAGTTGACGTAAAATCCGTGTAGAAAGACTTCAGGACCCGGAGCGTCTCTTGGGCATCATGAACTACAGTCACAGGACACATGCCCTGCCTCTTTTTATCACATCGTTATGACCTACTACACACAAGTAGTCAGAAATAGCATCCAGTTTCTGAGTCCTATTTCATGAATGCTTGAGTCCGACTTCATAAATCCTCGAGTCCCAAGTCATCAGTGATGTGAATCAGGTATGAGTCCAGGACTCAAGTAGTCCTTCCCTGGTTAATAGGTAGTTAAAGCATTTTTTATTCTAACATTATATCTTTGGTTGTTTGCTTCAAGCAAGGAGAAAATCCCCCAGTTTTCAGCCGTTTGTTACTTACTGACCTACAGCAACAAAGGTTGACATGGAACTCATCTGCATATCCTCATGAATATAAATTACATTTAGAGGTTAAAACTAAGTTCCTTGAGTTCAGGAGAGAGAGAGATAAAGAGTTGTTTTAATTCACAGACTCTCATCCCTTTTCTCATGTCCCATACAGTATGAGAGGATGTGAGAATATGTTGCTGGTTGATCATGAAGAGGCTTCTGTTCCCTCTCCTCTGTGTTGATATGAAGCTCATATCCTGTCACATGGTTTGATGAGATGGGCTTAATTCAAGATATTTCTTTGATTTATTTTCTTTTTTAGGTATTGCTGCTAGTTAAGAGCATAATGTAGCTTTTTTAGTTTTTGGTAAGAACAAAACATAACAAGGCTGTGTTATTTTCTAACCTTCAAACTGATGAAGCACCAACTGGTTGCAGAGCTCAGAGTGGAGCTGTAGGTCAGGTGTGTTAATCCCCGACAAACTGAATTCTAACTGCACTGCTACGATGAAGAAGAAGTCCAGTTGACACCTTTCAGCACCCTGTTGTATTGAGTCTTGAAATGACGCACTGTGTCAGACAACAGCTTCGTCTGGTGACTCGGGGTCGTCTTTGCAGAGGCAGTTTGTCTTTTGCCATTTGTTGTCTTGATAGAAATGTCGCTGTGGCTGATGAGGTGTTGGACCAGCTGGCTGACTTACTCTGTTATTTGTGTTCAGGTTAGTGGTATTTCAATGTCCAATCAGTGCTTGAAAACTCACCTCTTAGACTGTATATAAAGATGTCTCCACTTCCTCCCACTGTACAAACGTGAAGCTAAAATATCCTGGATACCCGCGCTGCCATCTTAAAATTTTGGAGCCAGAGTCTGTGCAGTAATCGGGTGGTGGAGCAGCGATATCAAAGTCCCGCCTATACACCTGCCTGATCAAACTCAGCTGTCAATCATGAGGTTTCACTTTCTTATTATGGCATCAAATAACTAATAAAATAACAAGTTTATTAGTGTGGTTCTGGAAGTGAAAATCCCATTCATTTTTCCTTTTAAGGATTTTGATTATTAACCATGACGTCTAAACCATCCAAGCTAGACTTTAAGGGTGATCCCAAAAAGTTGAACATTTGATGCCTGATTCGACTGTTAATCTCACAGCCGAATAATGTAAGAAGAAATAATATATCTTAAAGTGTATGGTTAAATCCAACTGAGCCGTGACAGATTTAAGTTGACTGATGGAAGAGCATCTGTTATGTGAGCAGAATGAGGACCCAAAAGCAGAGAAGGGCAGGCAGGCAAGAGAGAGTGTCCAAGGTTTTATTGTTCACAAAAAAAACTAAAGTAGCACAAACATAGGAAGCACTGGATGTAAAACTAAATCCCCAAATTCCACAAAGGTACTGGGGGGGTCACGGGAACAGAAGCAAACATAGAAAACTCCGTTAGGAAGACGCACAGAACTACACGCAGCAACAAGACAAAACGATCTGACAGGAGACGGGGGGGCACAGACACCAAATCCACTGGGTAACGAGGTAACGGGAGGCAGGTGACAATAGAAGGCTGGGAAACAGGTGGGAAACATCAGGTATCACAGGAGCGGGAAAACACAGGAAGTAAAAACTAAAGACAAGACGAGACAGAGACCAGACTTCAAAATAAAACAGGAAACAGAACACACAGACACTCGAGGGGAACACAAGACAGAAACCACCACACAAGACCAGGGAGGAAACACAAAAATAACAGAATGCAGAAACACAATAAAAACTGAAACCATAACAGCATCTTGGCGGCACGGATTAGACCTCTTTAACTGATGACGTCTAGGGAAAAGAATGTGCTGGTTAACATGGATAATTGTAGTGGATAAACATATTATTGTAACCCTGATTGCTGGAGTATGCCGCTGTGCCGCTGTGCCACCGACAGATAACACGAGCACAGCGGTGATCCAGAGCCCAGCAGCAGGATCTGTCCGCCCCAGTGATCACCAGGTCCCGCACAGCAAGACCCCGCAGTATATGCAACGGTTGTGTTAGTGGCAGAAAAACATTATGACAAGAGGATTGTAAAAGAAGTAGAGAACGCACGACAACAGCCATGCTTCTCATCGCCGGGGTCCAGCTGCTGACACCAGCTAGCCCAATGCACCACTGACACACTAAGAAGCTACTCTTTTAATCTCTGTGTTCTAATCGGTTGCATGTTTTAATGCAAATGGAGCGTTACACTGAAACCTTATCACGGCTGAATATTTGATCGCTGTAGCCAAAGTGGCTGTTAAGCAAACAAGTTAATGTCAAGCCCTGAATTAACCCCCCACCCCTCCACCCCGGATTAGACCATCAGTCGACGATAGTCAAGACTTGACAATTCTGAATCAACTATGTACATTTTTAGTCAGGGACACCCCTACTGTTTTATGCCCCTGTCCAAGTGAAATCCAATTAATTGTAAGAAAAACACGTTTTATTTGCAATGTCATTGAGAACTACTACACTACCCACAATACTAAGCAGAACAGCGACGTCTCTGTTTTGGTGGAGCTCGCAGTTTATGGTTACTAATTCATCTCGTAGCTGGTTGGCATGGTTCCAGGCTTAAATCTCTTTATATTATGCATTTTCTGAAACGTCAATGGAGTAATTGAATGGGGAAAACACTTCTGGAACCAAGTGAGCTCAAAGTGAGCTCACTGTTGAGCTCTGTTACTTTACTCTTATTGCAGTTGTTGTCCATATACTACACTTGTTTCTATGGATACAAATCCAAATGTGCTCTGCTGTGTTGGCCTTACAGAGAAAGAATATTTGAGAGAAATATTTCTGGTACACAGGATGTCACTGAGTGGCCAATACCCTCACACATTGAGCGGTGAAAAAGACCTGTTGATGCGGTCCTGAGAGGGGAAGTGACATTTTCGGTCAGTTTCTCCATGTGTCACTTTGACTCCAATAAATAACCCTAGCCTCTAACTCTCCTCTTTTATGAAACACATCTGGGGGGTTTTGTTCTTCCACTCGGCCTGTGGTCATGTTCAGGGGCTTTTATTTACCTCGCTCTATGCTCTAACCCCCATTTGTCACTTGCAGCACAAACAAACATACGTCAGTGTAATCAGTTAAAGATTTTCCAACAACATGTAGTGACTTATGGACAGTGTACCGCCCATGCGTTTATGTTGATAAATGAGTTGGTAGCATCCTCCTCCAACATGAGAAAAAAAAAAGTAAGGAAAATTTGTGACCTAAAATAGCATATGTTAAAGGATGCTCAGCTGCACTTTTACATTTAAATAAACCATTGATGTCATGCAAATTTGCTCGTTCTTCTTCTGGACTTTAGTCTTCATAATGTCATGTGTTTGCCGTTGAAAATGAGTGGGTGAACCATTTAGTGACAGAGGACATAAGTGAGTGCTGTTACTGACCAGGCTGCCCTAGAGGAGCTGAATAATATATTAGAGCAGTGTTTCCCACAGGGTGAAAATGTACTCGTGATGGGGGGTGGCACACGACGT
The DNA here is from genome assembly GCF_008692095.1 of Etheostoma spectabile. Lineage (NCBI taxonomy): Eukaryota > Metazoa > Chordata > Actinopteri > Perciformes > Percidae > Etheostoma > Etheostoma spectabile. Next base: position 24,349,873 of record NC_045741.1, on the reverse strand, counting down.
GACGGTGTGGTGCACGATGGCTGGCTTCAGTAGTACGAAGGTTTAGAAGATTGTTTGTTTTTTGAAGTGTTTTAATCAGTTTTGTACTTTAGCCTACATGTTCTTGTTGCATTCATTACTGTAAGATCTCATCTGAACAGATTGTAGTTGATTGAGTTGTAATTCATAATTTTTACAGCCAATTTAATAAAATATTGGGGTGCTACTACTAACGATAGCCTCTGACGACTCTGACTGAGAGGCTGGACAAAACAATACCTTAGTGTTCATGTTCTGGAGATTTCCATCATACCACATGGACTTTGAAACTGTAGAGTCTTGTAGAATCTGTAGAATCTTCTGGGCATTGTGCGATAACATAAGGACCAGGTACCAGGTACCATCCACAACTTTTGCTTATGGGAAAACCCAAAAGAGCTTAGTTGGGCAGAACAGAGCCGCACCACGCAGTGGAAATGCAACATAAGTGACCTTTTCACAAAGCTACTTTAGAGGACCACCAGATCCTCCCTTTCTTTGCAGCTTTGTTCACACACACATGGACGCACACACACACACATTCCTAGAGTTTTTGTCTATTCTATCGTGTATCACAGATCTGTACTCCCCCCGGTTGCCCAGCCAAAGGTGACTAAATTAATCATAAATAGGATGTTGGCCTATGCCATGAACTACTACAAAGAACTGCTACAAACTACTAATTTTTTCTATTTTTGTTATTGCCACTCTTCATTCTAACCCCAACCGGCCCGTCAGACACCGCCTACCAAGAGCCTGGGTCTGACCGAGGTTTCTGCCTAAAAGGAAGTTTTTCCTCGCCACTGTCGCACTGTTGCTTGCTCTGGAGGAAACCACTAGAACTGTTGGGTCCTTGTAAATTCTGGAGTGTGGTCTATCTGTAAAGTGTCTTGAGATAACTCTTGTTATGAATTGATACTATAAATAAAATTGAATTGAATTGAATTGGCAATAAGCATCTTTTTTATTTCCCCTGATCAAAAGTAAATTATAAAGTCATTTGTTGTGATGCTGGCCCTTTGATGGCAGATGGCACACGGAAGTCATTTGACCTTGTCCTCTTGAATGGGACTTTTTAAAACTTGTAATGGCCCATGGTTAAACATCAAGGGGCCCTCCCCCCACAGGACCTGAATGTAAAGTGATACTAGTGCTGGTGATGTTGAGAGACAGTCCACACTGAGGGGAATATGTGAGTAGTGTCTCCGTTGTGGCATGTCTGTCTGAGGTTGAATGTTAACAGGAGAGGAATATTAAGAAGGGTGATTGGACTTTCTAATGTCATATCTTAAAGCAGGACTGTGTAACTTTTAAAAGAAGGGGGGGCTGATACACCGCACTAAATTCTGTTCTTAACTCTAAAGTTTTTTTTAAATATTCATCAGTTACTTTTGGAAATCCACATGACAAACACTTCACATTGGCATTATATGTCTTATAACTTCACATCATTCAGTAGCCAGTTTAAATGTATAAAAACTTCTCTATAAATAGGTAATTACTGAATGTAAATACAATAAATGGATATTGCATACATTGGATTAATGCCGACTATACACAATAATGTTAAGGATTACAACTTGAAACAGGAAAGTTATCTTAATGTACAGTAGATGCAGTTCTATGAGTACATGTGTAGCTCTCTGATAGTCTTACATAAAATACCTTTATAATAACAGCTGCTTTCTTCCTCTCTATTGTGCATAATGTCAGGACACAAATGGTTAAAAGCTGAGTATACAGTTGTATAATGAGCTTTCAAAGGCCACAAAAAGGAATAAAAAGAACTGTGTTGTTTCAAACGCCACCTTTCACACAGAAAAATGACTGAGGCTTTTGTGTGGACCATTACCTAGTTACTGAGTTGGTTACAAAAGATGCTGTCAGCATCTGTCAGACTGTCAGCTAGGCAGCTGACAGGGATATATTGATGTGGCTTATTGTACGTTTACTTCACTGTAATTATTCCGAGCTGCGTGTCACAATGTCCGAGGGGAAACAGAGAACCTGAGTTTTGTCAGTTTCAATCAAATGGTTAGATGTGCATTTTCCAGCACCCATGTTGCATAATGCATAAGGTGCAGAATTCTATTCCAGTCTTGGACCTTTGTTGTTCAACCCCTCTCTCACCTTTTTACACTCACTTTGCTACTCATTTCAGAACCTTGACATTATTTTTCAAAACTCTAGACACAAAACTCAAAACAGTCATCACGTGTAACCCAGGCTGTCCAACGGTCAGAACATTGCATTGTGCATTCATATCTTTAAAGAAATCTTGCACAGTCATTGGTTCAAAAAACTAATTTATTGTGAAATACCATTGAAACGTTACTTTAGATCCCCCACACACAAGCTACCCATAGTTTCACTGTGTCATTGTTTATACAATCATTAAACTTTTTTTTGTGATCAATTTTTTTATTTTTATATTCAGAACAAAAATAAATATAACATTCACGAACAGTAACAAACTACACACTGGGGCATAGGAACGCGTCTCAGCGCCACAAAATCACAGAGAGGAAAAATAGGAGGGAGGGAGACAAAACAATACATGCTGAAACACACACACACACAGACACACACACAGACACAGACAGACAGACAGACAGACAGAAACAAAAGAAAAGGCTACAGCATTGCCTTCAAGGACTCAGCAACGCTGTGCCAAGTGTCCAAAGTCTTCCAGACGAGCCGTTGAAGGATCCATGTATGTCTAATAAACAGTAGTACATAACAGTAAAGAATTATGATGAAATATTACATCCATAGATAATAGTAGTCTAACTGGTTCATGCTCCATGCTAATGGGTGACAATGAATCTCATGAGATGTTCATGATCTAAGTAACTTTTCTGACACCTCCTGCTTGAAACCCAAAAAGTAAAACTTTAAAAGAGACTATTTCAAATAAATATATAGAATGGATAGGAAAAGGACTGACCAGACACCAGCCATCACTAATACGCAGTGCAAAAAAAACACCTTTTTGTGATTGGTGTTGAGGAATCATTGAAAATCAAAGATGGATTATCTTCCTGCTCGGGGGGGCTTTCAGGAGAGGATGTGGTGGGAGGATCCAAACCCACTCAGCAGCAGGTCAAAAATATTGATCAGTTTGATGTCTCACGTAAGCGGAACTCTAATTAACTGATTAAATATTTCTGTCCTTTGTAAACAGAGAGAGACACCCTTGCTAAGGACAGACACAAATAACATGCTATGCTTTTCATAATAAACAGTTCACATAGACAAAAAGTGACAAATGTCTTACAGAATACCAAAGCACTCGACATGTCACTTATTAATGTTGAACACTTTCTGAACTTTATATATATGCACACTTCAACTTTTTCTCGTTTTTGTCTTAAACTCAGTTTCTTTGAATAAGGATGACAGGGTAATGTGCCATGACAAGGACATTTCTAATATTACATTTACATAAAAAGGCAAATATTCCTCTGTGGTCACATCTCCTTGTTTGCCATAAATATCACCGTCAGTATGTCAAACAGAGAGACGAGCCTGCAGTTTGTCCCCGCTCTTCACTGGCAGCTAGTATACATCCATTCATCAGTCGTCTCCACTGCAAACCTGGGGACGGATAATGTCTCTGTGGACCTGTTCATCACCTCTGCCCACCCTCACGTCAAATAAATCTCCCAAGAGGTTACGGCTTACTTCTCCTTCTCACCGGACGTTTTTTTATGAATGTCTCCGAGTACTCACTCAGCATTGCAGAGCAGATTACACCCTCCCCTGAGACACTTCCGTCTCTGTTATTCTCTTGTCTCCCTGTTATTTAAAACTTTCCCAGACACTGTACTTTTGTTGTATTGGCATCTTAGGACTATCCATAATGTTAAACTGATAAATAACCCACACACTGCGCTATTTTCAACATTAATTTCTACTTTATGTTCCCTATTTTCCTAAAGTTAATAAGCGGTCCCCTTGTGGTTTAGTGCATCATCCTTTTTTATTAATAAACACAAACAACATTGATTTACACATCACACAACTATTTGGCAACAGCTAGTAACAGTTGAAAAAAGGGGCAAGGTTGCACGACTGTGGCTACATTGAACGTGTAACGTATGCAGGCTGTTAGCAGAAGGAATGTTTTACCCAGCCACACCTGCTGTGTGTGTGTGTGTGTGTGTGTGTGTGTGTGTGTGTGTGTGTGTGTGTGTGTGTGTGTGTGTGTGTGTGTGTGTGTGTGTGTGTGTGTGTGTGTGTGTGTGTGTGTGTGTGTGTGTGTGTGTGTGTGTGTGTGTGTGTGTGTGTGTGTGTGTGTGTGTGTGTGTGTGTGTGTGTTTGTTACATCCGAACGGAGAGCTTTTGCTTTGGGATTGCTGTCGTTTCACAGTTCTTTGGAGCCGGGTTGGGGGGGGGGGGGGGGGGGGGGACAAGAAATAAAAACAGAAACTCTCATTCACAGTCATTAAGTTGTTTCCCCACTACCCTCCACCCCATAAAACAATGGTAAGGGAAACACTGGTACACATGTTCCACCAAAACAACTTCCTTCCTGAGACTGTTTAGCAGAGGCACCGTGGCTGTGTCCGGAGCTTAGCCCCGCCCACAATGATTGTGATTGGTTTAAAGAAATGCCAATAAACCAGAGACCAGAGCAGGTTGTTCTCCCATCCAGGAATGCTGTGTGGACTAGCCACACCTTCCTCCGCAGCGCTGTGGAGGAAGGTGTGCCAAAGCGAGACTAACTTCGCTGTGAAGCTCTATACACCCCGCTTCAACAGGAGCAGCATTCAGAGGCTTCAGACCCGCCGTGCCTAGCTACAGTGGCTACACTATGACATCGGCTGTTCGGAGGGTGGGTTTAGCGAAGGGTCAGCTGGCGTCCAATCAAGACTCTTTTCAGCTCATTGTGACTCAGTTAATAATTACAGTCATGAGGCGTGCAGTTATTATGTGATTATAGCCTGTTTAAAGTATAGTAGTCCAATGTGGATTTCCTGTTGATCTTTCCTCTGTAGACGTGATGTAGAGGAACGCTTCCTGCTGGTCATATTAATTAACTGTACAGCTGGCCGTAGATGACTAAATGAGGCCTTTTTGTTTGAGGTTTAATCAAAAAAAAACATACAAAATGAAGACTGTAAGAAGAGAATCAATTCAAATGAAGATGGAAAATGCACTCTATGTATTTCAACGACATCGAAAAGCGGTTTGGTTCACGTTACGCTCTTCATAATCAACCTGAGTTAAAGCTTTGCATAAATGATGTATCTGTTGAACAGGTCCGGATTATTTTAGATAGCAAATTATTATGGACAATACATCTAAGTAACAGGGTTGTTAAGATGGAAGTGGTGTTTCTGTTGTTAATAGATGTACAGCATATTTGTCCCAACCAAAGTTTTAGCAAAAGCTTTAATATTGTTGAATCTCGACTATTGTTCAGTAGTATGGTCTAATGCAGCTCAAGAAAAAATAACTAAATTGCAAATGGTGCAAAATAGAGCTGCACGTAAAGCTCTTAGGTGTGACTATAGAACAAATATTACAATGGTTGGTAAGAAATAGATTACTCCTTTATGTTTTTTTAGGAATATTCTTGTTAAAAATAACCATCTATTTTGAAAAATAATTTACCTTTCAGTTTAGATATACATGCCTATCCGACTAGGCATTCCACAAGAGGTAACTTTACTTTACTGAGCAACTCTCATTTAAAATACTTTTTTGTTTTCCGTTATGATTGTGGAACTAGATAATAAAATAGTTCTCATTCATTCTCGTTATGTATTCGTTTAACCTAGGCCAGGCCATACAGCAAAGACAGTGCTGATTATACTGTGATTTACAGAAATATGCAAATGACAGCAATATAGTTATCACAGAAGGTTTTTAAAGCTATTCTTCATTTTTATTTTTAGAAGGTTATACAGTGGATCTATGCAGTTTGCTCACCAGGTGCTATGTGATTATGAATATCGTGCTTTTGAAAAGCTGCCTCAGCAGGGACTCTCCAGAAGTGTTCTCTAGTGGGCCATCTGTTAGCACGTGAACTGAGCGCTGAGACGGAGACTGGCAGGTGGAAAAATTCTAGCTGTGGACTTAATTGGCTGAGACACGAAGACTCTAAAGACAGGTAATGTAAAATGATAGGGGAGCTCTTTGCTATGTAAATGTGATTGTTCATGGCAGCAGTATGTCACAGCTGTCACTTAGCCGCTTTAAAAGTTCAGCCTTTAAACGACAGTTTTACTCCGAGCATGAAATCCCTGAGAGGAGCAAAGGTGGGGAAAGCCAGGGGTGTTCCTGCCAACAGGATGGAGATTGCTGTTCTTCTTACAATGTGGTGGGTATGCACTGTGAGGAGCGTGTTGCTGTACTGTATGTTGGTGCTGCAGGCTATGAAATCTGGTTAAAAACTGCGAGGGAGACCTTTCTCCTCAGTCTGCTAAGACCTTCCTAGTGGAGGCGATAGTTGGCTGACTGTGGCGTGTAATTATCCAGCCCACTGGCAGCTCCCCCTGATGGGCAGGGGGGGACAGCACCCACATTGTCAAACTAGTGAGAGTGGAACAATTCACCTTGACTGAAGTATCTGTTGTTAGTTGTTAGTTGTGGTATGCCTATCTCTAGCATTTATCACCCACAAGTTTCACAACCTTAACTGATTTGATGATGACTCAACATTTGGTTTGCATTATTATCTTGTCACTGAGCTACATTAAGTGCTTGTTTTTTGCCTTAAAGCTATAGTGCGTAGTTTCTGTCTCCCTGTCCACATAACAAAGGGGTGGGAATCACCTCCCGATATGATATCATCACAGTACTTATGCTACAATACGATATTATTGCGATTTTAAACATATTGGAATATTCTGCGACATATTGCAATTTAAAACTTTTTTTCCAACTTCTAATTTTTCCTAATTACAAACGACGTCCCCAAAAAGGAAACTTTGTCAACATCTGTTTCATCTAAAAATGAACTTTTCACTATGTTTAATTTTATTGCTGCAAAATGGGATTGTCAATCAGACAAACTGACCAACATGTATATAATAAAAGATCCATACTTGGCTCCTGTGTATCGATACAGTATTGGCACTTTTATAATATTAAAAATTTAAATATTGGGGATTTTTTCCGCCCCACCTCTACATGACACAAGCCTTCGATGATTGTGCACCACCCCTCCTCGTCACAACTGCTTGTAGCCATGGAGGACACAGAGGATTAAAGAAAAACAAAGATGCTGGACTCTTCAGAAGAGGTCATTATCTTCACTCGGGTTTCTGGGAGCGCGGGTCACCGGGGGACACTATTTTCTAAACATAGCCATACTGAGAAATACTGAGAGTTTTGTGGAGCTGATGGTCTTAATAAGCTTTGCATCAACTCATTTGGCAATGGCTTGAATGTAACTTATTGCACGCTATAGCTTTAATAGAGTACTCAACTGATTTTGCATCGCACTCCTATAGCCCCTAGATCCCACCAGACGGGTCCACGCTGCGTTCTGCTCCATCACGGCCACTCAAGACCATGCCTGTGATTCTACAGCACGTCGTAGAACCGTTCCACATGTTACATGTTACATGTCATTTAGCTGACGCTTTTATCCAAAAGGACTTACAATTGCTATTTATCTGTCTGAGCAACTAGGGGTTAAGTGTCTTGCTCAGGGACACATTGGTTGATGTATGGCAGTGGGAATCAAACCCAGATCTCCCACACCAAAGGCATGTGTCATATCTAGAGCCTGATTGTTCTTTAAAAATCCAATATGCCGATATATTGGCTGATATATATATTTTTTATTTATTCTTTTTTTTAAATCCAGAAACGCGTTACAAAACAAATAGATTTCCCCAACATTAGTTATTTGTATTTATTTGAGTTCTCACTAAAATAATATTATAATAATTTGTTTTATTGTGTTGTCACAGCAGAACAGAGGAATATCAAAATATATTAAAGTTCTGAAAAATAAAATGTATAAAAATACAAACTTAAGATATGAAACTTAAAGTTCTTTGAACAAAAATATATTAATCCAAAAAAATATCAGTGTTGCCAACAGGGACGTTGTAGAGCGTCCTCTGGTGGACAGACTATACAACGCCATCACTAACAGGGACGTTGTAGAGCGTCCTCTGGTGGACAGACTATGCAACGCCATCACTAACAGGGACGTTGTAGAGCGTCCTCTGGTGGACAGACTATACAACGCCATCACTAACAGGGACGTTGTAGAGCGTCCTCCGGTGGACAGACTGTGCAACGCCATCACTAACAGAGACGTTGTAGAGCGTCCTCTGGGGGACAGACTGTGCAACGCCATCACTAACAGGGACGTTGTAGAGCGTCCTCCGGTGGACAGACTGTGCAACGCCATCACTAACAGGGACGTTGTAGAGCGTCCTCCGGTGGACAGACTGTGCAACGCCATCACTACTTCTAGATTAGCTCCCTACTGGGCCTATAGAGATGTTCCTGGTGAAGGTGCAGGTCCGCCTGCAGAGCTCTAATACTAATAGTTGCCTATCTGCGATCTTAATCAAACACAATTGGACAAAAAATACATTTATTTTTAGCTGTGATTGAATCAGTACTTTGTATTATGGGAAGCCAACTAACCACTGCTACTGTTGCACTGCCACTGGGTGTCAAACGTGCGTTCCCCAGAGAAGGATTTTGGCTTTTTTCATTTGTAGAATTATTTTCTACCTTCAGGTTAGATAGAAAACATTGGAGTTTGGGACAGGACATAGACCACCGCAGCGCTTCATCTCGGTCCAATCAGGGATAGAAGCACTGCTGGTTTATCAGTTAATTGCATTCATCTGGCTTCCCATGTGTAATTCAGTTCTTAATTAGTTGGCTGGAGTGAAAACCCACAGGGAGGAGTGGGATTGAGAACCAGCGGACTACAATGCCCTTCCTCTGATAATCTACATGGAGCAGTGACGTCTAATAGTATGATGTGTTATCTTGCAGTCTGTGGCCTGTTGCTTAAATAATTTGTGATTGCTGCATTCAAAAGATGACATCTAGAGGTGTTTGATGAGCAGTTTATGTGAAGAAGACTAATGTGCGATCATTATTAACAACCACAGCTCCCCGAGGGACTGGCTCAAACAGCCACTACCCACTCTACAAAGGATTCAGAATAACAAAGTGTCATCGATCTAACTGCACTTTGCCTTCTTTGGTTTAAAATAGAGGCATGTATGGTGCCTAAAAGACAGTTTTGATCACTAATTATTTTTCTCTATTTTTCCACAGGTAAACCAACTGTTATAGATGTTGATATATTTGTGAACAGCATTGGACCAGTGTCTTCAATAAATATGGTGAGTAGCGGTTATGTTCAAACTATTTTGTTGACACTTTTCATACACACATTTCTGAATCTGTCTTCATGGTGGCACAACACCATGCACTAATTGCACTTTGTTACATTGCTAGTTCTCTTTTGTCTGACCATGAAATGTGCATTGACCATAGTTTGGGTTGCGTGCAGCTAAAGCGGGCTTTATGCTTCTGCGGTGGTCTACGTAAGTGGCCTGAGGTTTATACTTGGTGTATCTCTTTAAGACGATAGCTGTGGTGTGTGTGGTGTGTGGTGTGTGTGTGTGTTGTGTGTGTGTGTGGTGGGGTGTGTGTGGTGTGTGTGTGGTGTGGTGGTGTGTGTGTGTGTGTGTGTGTGTGTGTGTGTGTGTGTGTGTGGTAGAGCAAATGAGTGAGTGGCAGGGATTAGCTCCGGAGTGAGTACCGACTCTGGAGGTGTAGACGGACGAACAAAGTGTCTTCTCTGTGCTGGAGTTGGCTGGATGTTGTTATTTTGTCCAGGTCAGCACAGCATTACTGCTCATAAGCACTGTGTACACAACTCTCTGAAAACTCTAGATTTCATCTTCTTAAACCTAATTTTCATAAGACCTAACGTGTTCAACTCACATTGAAACTTTGAAGACTGGGTGCTGCATCCTTGTGTAGATAATAATATAAAAGCCAGTTATGACAGCACAGTTAAGACTTTATATTGCCACAGAGACATAGACTACATTGTTATTATTGAATTATTATTGCTATAGTGCAATTTATTACGCCACCTTCTCACCCACAGCGATCATTCTATAGTGAAAGTGATCAGGTGTCAGATAACCCACCAGCTGGGTGCACCTTCTGAATGATGGGATGTTCTAGAAAAACCTTTCATATGATGCTGACGTGACAGACTGGTTTGAATGGCCTGCTTCTGTTTGGAGTGTCCTACACTGTGACTTACATTTAAAACTGAGAAGTGATCTATTCACCATATCACTTTATACTCCTGTATAAATCCCAGCGAGAGTTCATGAGCCTGAAGCAGCAGGATTTTAGTTACGATACGAGGGGAGGAAAGGAAGCCGGGGAGAAGCGGATCAGAGAGGGATGGGGGAGTCTGGGATGGATGTAGAAATGGAAAGAAAGCACAGAAACTGATAAGAGATGGGTGAGAGGCAGGAGATGTTGAGTGTATGTGAAGAATGGTCAATTGGGGGAGAGTTATGGGTTTTAGAAAAGGAACCGGACCAAGTCTCAGATGTGGACAGACTAAGAGAGTCTTTTGTTGAGAAACAGATTCATTTGAAAGAAGCTCTTAGACAAATTGATGAGCATCTTATCTGATCAGGACCATTTCTGTTGATACTGTGTCCTAGTATGAGACGTTTATGGGCAGATGGCTGCACTCATTTGACTCATATCATTATTATCATCTCCAAATTTCTCTTCCCTTATACTGATTCCTATACCCAAACCCAAACCCAGGGTATTGGCCAAGAACTGATCGGAAATCAGTGCTCTTTCAGAAATATAAAATTTGTAAACCTCTTTGTGTTGAACTGATTAAGATATGTTTAAGCTACAGAGAGGCTTTAACTAGAGCCCTTCTAAAGTGGAGACTGGGAATCAGGGTTGGGCGATATGGCAAAAATATCATATCACAATTTTGTTTAGCCAGGATCACGATCCACAATCTTTTCATGATTCTTTTTTGTGTGTGTGGGTGTGTGTGGGGGGGTGTGTGGGTGGGTGTGTGGGGGGTGTGGGTGTGTGGGGGGTGTGGGTGGGTGGGTGGGTGCAAACATTTAAATGCTTACATTAACATAAAAGCCTAGTTAATCACATGAGTGTTTTCGGTTATTCTGGGTGATAAATGTCAGAGGTTTAAGTTGAGTGTAACGTTACAGGTGTCAGTTGTTCCAATCTAACATTTGAGGCATTACTGCTGTCAATCACGCAGTCCGCACCCACCCACACACAGTCTCGATGAGGTCTAATCAGCCAAACGAAGCTAAAACACCTGTGGGCCAGCACCATGGATCTCCAGGGGCTTTAACCCTGTCGTCATTGTTGCCACCTGAGGGATTTTGTGTCTACAGTTTTTGGAGCTACTTTTTGAGCAGACTTCAGCGTTTTCCCTTGAACTAGATGCAGCTCTTGAGCTCGCAGAGGACATGCTGTTTGTGCAAGCCGAGTGCACATTGGTCAGAATATGTGGAGGAACACAGTGTGCTTGCACAGACCTGTGTGACCAACCAACAAACCTATAAATGACAATTTTTGTCTTTTAAATGCATTTTTCTATTGTCCAGAAGGATGCCCCTTTGAGCCAAATGCTCTATCTCTAATGACAGGAATCCATTTTACACACTTGCTTACTTGTGTTTTAGGTCAGGGGTCTTCAACGTCTTTTAGGCCAGGGACCCCTAAGCTGAAAGAGAGAGCGAGTATTGGCACCCCCTACTGCATATATTGTATAAAATTGAATTGCATATAAACTGGGCAGATTGGAAACAAATCATTTATGCATCATGTTTTAACGATAAACATACATGTGGAAGGAACATTGACTCCTTAAGCTGGCTACCATAGTGGCTATTTACCTACAACAAGCTTATGTGCAATTTGTAAATACTTTTTTTTTTTTATTGCTAAGCCAATTTATCTTTGCATTATGCTACAATTTTGTAGCAGTTTCATATTAGTGTATATTTTCAGATTTATAACCTGGCAGTCCCCCTGCACTAACTCTGAGGACCCCCTAGGGGTCCCATACCGCTTGTTGAAGATCTCTGTTTTAGATAAACAGTGCAGTACCTGAATACATCATACAGTATACTGTACTAGGAAATATTTAAATATTACTGCACCAGTCTTATATAAGACATTGTATCCATATTATGAGATAATATAATAATGCTATCATGCTTTATATTGGTATTCCTGAAATATTCTGATGGCATGTATTTAAATTAGTACTACTTAATTTTTGTGCATATTACAGCAAGTACTCAACACCCCCTCTGTGTGACAAGCTAATTTTAAGCCCCATTGTCAGAAGAATCCATACACAGTATCCGTTGTCCTGCTTGTATTGTTTCTAATTAGTAATCAGTGGATGATTCCGGGTGTCATGACTCTGCCGGGAGACAGATGATGATTAACTCCCTTCGCTTTAGGAAAAAACTCAGAAGAAATTAGTCATTTTAACATCAAATGAACAATCAAAGAGCCCGCTAAAGTATTGTACCAGCTCTTTTGACAAAAAGATGGCCCTGCACACACGCTGAAAGGTTTGAATAGAGTGGCAGCATCATTCATACAAAATTACAATAATACATTTGAAGGGAATAGAAGAGGGAGTTACATTTGTGCTGTTCTTTAAAAAGTGTTGACATCACTTCAAACAGCATATTCATCCATCCATTCATGTTGTACCACTTATTGAGGAGAGAATATCTGCACAGGGAGGTGGCCATGAGCAGTGGGGGCAGATCTTTCTGAACAACAACCCCCCCCCCCCCCGCCCCCCGCCCCGCTCCCCACCGCCACATGTTTTACGTATGAAATGGAACTGACACTTTGCTGCAACACAAACAAATATATAAATTCACCTCTATTCACAGACAATGAGGCATATTTTCAGTTGCGATTGGGGGGTGCATTATGTCAGCAGGATCGTTTAAAAGGCATTACATTGTGTGTCTGCCCTGTTTCTCAAACCGCGGACCAAATCAACGTAGAGGAAATACTGCATGAGGCATCTCTTTGGAGTGGCCCAAACTGACTCCTTATAAAGCTAAAAGTGCATCAAGTGTCTGCACTGCTCACCAATAAATGGTGTTCACTTTTTTTTTATTAAAATAAAGAGGGTCAAGCATTCTTGACATTCCATTTGCAAGTGTATTTGAAATGTGTATTGGACCAATTGAAATTTATTTTAAAGTACTCTTCAAATGAAGTAATGAGAAAACCTGAAGTATTTATTTTATATAGATTATATATATATATATATATATATATATATATATATATATATAGTTTTGCTGGCTCATGGTCTGAAGCCCAGTTCAGACTAAAGATTCAGAACGAGACGAGCTGAAACTTGCATCTCCTGAATATCTGAATATCCTGCCAGTTTACACCAGGGGGACCAGACCAGAGGGTGTATCATCCTCCATAGCTACGAGTCTCTCTACTGCTTCTTACTTCCGACTCTTCATTGAGCCTCCGATAAAACCATTTCAACTAGAGGACGTGGTTTGTAACTTTAACGACTGACTTGCTATAAGTTGATTGGCTGTTAAAGACGTCCCTTACATCACGCCAGTCACCGGCATCTCCCTTAGAGATCGGGTGAGAAGCTCAGTCATCAGTGAGGAACTCTGAGTAGAGCCGCTGCTCCTTTGCGTCGAAAGGAGCCAGTTGAGGTGGTTTGGGGATCTGGTACGGATGCCCCTTGGGGGGACTTGACAAGCTGAATCGCAGGCAACACCCTCTGGAGAGCTAAGACGGCCAGTTCAGACTGCTGCAAGTTTTCTTGCAATGTTCTGAAACGATTTTGTCTCATCGTGAAGCTTTGGTCAGAACTAGGCCTGGGTGATCAGATACCCTCTAGGGAATTAACAAAGAAGCATACAACGTAATCCTAAAAGTAATCTTATGGGCTTTTTAGGGCCCTGACACACTAAACAGACAGCTGACCGTCTGCAGAAACTCCCCGAGTTGGCCGATGCAGACAGCAGCTGATTGGACAAACGCGTCACATGGGTCTGCTTACGCTGTAAAATTCAGAGCCAGACTATCATGGCGGCTCGTTGAGAACACCAGTGAGCTGTGTGTGAAACCAGAACTAACCGGATCAAATGTATACAATGTAAAAAAACAAAAAAAAAACACAAACCTTGGTTCAGACCTTCAGATGTGAAAAGGCCCTAACATTTTTAAATAAAAAAATAAAAAAATGTCCATGATAAGCTGTCATGACATTATTTCAACATTTGTTTTACACCTCTTGCTACACACAAACATCCTGGATTTTCTGTAAATGGGCCACCCATCTATTTTCCCTAATGTTCTCTTCATTAGGCATAGTGACAATGAGGCACACCATAAATAACCCATTCAGATAAACTGAACTATGTTTTAATATGCAATAAATAATATGTTAAGTTGGAGAGGGCAGCCTCTTTGTAATTAGAAAGAAGCTGTTTTCATACTCGTTGGTCATGCAGTGTCCAAGGCAACCTGGTGTCATCCAGGAATCTCGGCCAAAAGAAGCCTGTGCCAGTTGCCTGATGCTCTCTCTCACCCTGTGGAGAGAGACTAGCCACACACACACACACACACACACACACACACACACACACACACACACATACAGTATTCCTGCCAGTTGATTTCCCACTGCTGGCACGACTAGGTATTGTGGTTTTCTTTAGCAGCACAGTATTCATTTGTAATGTCCCTTGCTGTAATTGTTTGGCTCATACCTGCTGGGATAGAAATCCACCTTGAATAGTTCACTTCCAAAAACTCTTTCTTTAATAGGTGGGACAGGTGGTTCAACTTTGTTACAAAATGGCTCGGATACAAAAAGAAAAGTATAAACCCCCAGGTGGTGGATCTCATTTTTTTTCTTCTCATTTTTATGGCTGGAAGATTTGGGTAATGAAGTCATCAGCATGGGGATCATATAATGAGGCTCTTGGTAACACCACAAACAGACCAGATCTCAGTGGAATAAGATCATGCTGGTAGTGTGGTTCAATCAGCATGTAATGAACTAATTGATGTAATGGTGCCTGTGTGACCCCAGTCCTGAGCATCCTCACTCGGTTTTCCAGTGGTAGACAGACCAGTTCATGATCTGCAAAATCATGGGTTAACAGTTTTGTATACTAGGGTGTAAATCACACGTTTTATCACAATAAGATATTATATTGATTGTTTGGACAACCATATGTTGTCTACCAGAGAACTGATGAACTATTCCTTGCTGTTCACAAAAACACATGAAAAGGCAGTAATATCATTCTTACTTGGAGAAGATACTCTCCTCACCAGTTTCATATGCCATTAATCATTTGGTGTAATAAAGTGTATATGAAGACAAAAATACTACCATCCTGCTTCTTTCCCAACTAGATTGCAGTGTGAATATTTTCATTGTTACCCAGTACCTGCTAAGGATTTACAGATGTGAGCGTGTACTTCCTGATGATTGCAGGAAAGCGGGCTTTAGAAAATTATATTATAGTCGACTGAAATTTGCAAAGGCAGAATCATGAGCTAGCAAAGAAAAAGGGTGGTTGTTTCACATGTTTCACATTTACAGTTGCGGCAGGGAAATCAAATTGTATTGTATTACTCCTTGATGTCAAAGTTTTATATAATAGTACTTTTTAAACCTTTAAACTGTAGGAATAAAAAAGTAACTTGAACATTAATCAATGTTACAGGTTACTTAAATTCATTGAACTATGAAACATAAATAATGCACAACAACATAACAAGCGTTGAATGTGTAACATTAGGCTACCTCGAGGGTAGTGGAGCATGTTGTTAACAAATTCCATCAGTCGAGGGAGTCTGATGCCCTTCCCAGCATGCACTGGCTGAGAGGTGGCGCGCACCCTATGGGCAGGTTTCCAGTTCACCTGGCCTGCATGTTGTTAGACACACACAGATATGGCTTGCTTACTCACTAATTTAAAAGTTAGGATTTACATCAATATTTTACATACCCGATGGGGAAAAAGACCCATACAGTATGCAAGTTCTTATTAAAAGATAAAATGTAATTACAGAAAATGAGCTCCTCCATGTGCTTGATGAAAACCTGGGTATTGTTGCATCGTAGCACTAACAGTCAAAGTGTGACTTCTTAAGATTTCCCACCCTGACTACTGACATATATATATATATATATATATATATATATATCCTTTAGCTGCCTCTAATGAGGACACGAGGACAGACCTCGACGCCAACAAGGGAGCATGACAAGAAGTTCTCAAAGCACAGGACAGATACAGTGTGTACTGTATCCTTTTTGCTGCATAATCATAAAGTCCCCGCTTCACACTTGAGACGTATGCTCTGCCCTAGTTTACAGTATCTGGTGCAGTGAACAGTCCCGGGCTTTGACACTTGTTTTACTTTTACTTCAGTCTTGTTTTAACATACCACCAAATTTTGTCAAGTAATTGTTTATTTGGGGAGGATGTTCTGACTATTTCCTGTCTAACAATGGGCCATTTCCATCTTGAACTGCAGTGAAACGAGGAGAAAGAATTTAGGAAAGATAATAGAATAGTGGGAGTAAAATAAGTGTTCAAAACAGATGAAGTACTTTTCTGCGCAGTTAAAAAGGGCCGGAGAGCTGAAAAAGACAGGTTTTATCCGAGTCCTTGACTTCACATTTATATCAGACATAAGTGGTACAACTACAAAATCTAACGGGGGAAAAAACAAGAAAGAAAAGTAAAAAGGTAGTTTTTGTTAAGCAAGTTTTTACCAGTATCTTCTTCAACAACCCACCTAGAAATGTTTAAAATGTGCCATTCAGAAAAAGCATAATTCCATGCAGGGGAAACATTAGTAATGTATGCCTGCACTCTGCAAGTACAGCATGTGGTGATCAGGGGTAGACAACATAGTGTCATCCATAACATTCTCAAAAATTCATTACTAACGCCTTATTTGCTAGGAGACAGCAAGGTCAGTGGAATTAGCCCCCACTCTCTTTCACAGAAATTAAAAACTGCAGGCGGCACAGAGCGGTGCTGTCCTCGGGGCGGGTGGCTTCTAACAGGCTGCTTCACATCTCAGCTCTGGGTTCCTTCCTGAGCCATTACTCAACCCGGCCACAGTCTGATTTGTATTCTGCTCATTTAAAACATTAAGTAAACTGTGGCAGAATAATTCCTCACATATCAGAGTCGACATTTAGCCACGTGCAGATTTCCAATAATGAGTAACGTCCCCATTTTGTCCCACATGATTAAAAAATGGATGGGGAAATATTCAATTAGAAGAGTAAATCTGTTCAGCGTGACCCAACTTAACATTGATTAGACAGGAGAGAATGATGAATGGTGGAATTAGATAGGTTTCCCTTTCCACACGGTATCTTTTAATAGTAAAGTCACATAAGGCAGAAAGAGTTTTGCATTGACAAAAAAATTAGAAAACTCTAAATGGAGGATAATCTTTTAAGTGTGTGTGTGTGTGTGTGGTGTGTGTGTGTGTGTGTGTGTGTGTGTGTGTGTGTGTGTGTGTGTGGTGTGTGTGTGTTGTGTGTGTTGTGTGTGTGTGTGTGTGTGTGTGTGTGTGACAAGCATAGTGTGTGTGCGCTGTGCTAAGCCTAGAATATTTTACTAATGTTCTGTTAAAAAACATAAAAATGCTGCGTTATTGACTTTAGAGGTTTTTGTTGGTCAATGCGCGGTCACTTCACCCTGTTCAGAAAGCCCCTGAACACACCCCTGTAAGAACCAGCATGCCCAGAATGCACCTGAACACATCCCTGTAAGACCAGCACGCCGAAGCCCCTGAACACACCTCCCTGTAAGAACCAGCACGCCCAGAATGCACCTGACACCACCTCCTGTAAGACCAGCACGCCCAGAATGCACCTGAACACACCTCCCTGTAAGACCAGCACGCCCAGATGCTCCTGAACACACCTCCCTGTAAGACAGCACGCCAGAATGCACCTGAACACACCTCCCTGTAGAGACCAGCACGCCAGAACGCCCGACACACCTCTGTAAGACCAGCACGCCCAGAATGCACCTGAACACACCTCCCTGTAAGACCAGCACGCTTTACGCCGAGCTGCGCCGGGTGCGAGACTCTAGGACTCTAAGTGCGGAACTCTCTTTATATAACGGAGTTATATAACATTATATAAAGGGGTGTGGTTTCAGTGGTGATTGACAGTCCATGAATGAGACAAGTCAGGTGGACAGTTAATATTTTACACTATGTTCAGAAGATAATTACGTCTTCTGAAGAGTCCATCATGTTGTTTAAATGCTCCGTGTCACCCAGGAGAGGACACACACTTCATTTACATGTGGAAATCTAATGTTTTCACATCACATAGGATGAACTAAGGCATTAAGATGCGAGAGGAAAGATTCCCCGCGTTATTTACTTTTTAGTTTTAGTTTTAACACCAACAAGCAGTTTGGGTTAGGTTTGGTGAGGTTGTGGAAAAAACTTTATATTTAAATTAAAATCAAACTTGAAATAAGGCATTATAAATAGTTTTTATAAGGGACTCTTAGCCACATGCCATAACCGTCCAACAACTGCAGGGTAAATCCAGACAGCTAGCTAGACTATCTGTCCAATCTGAGGACTATGGTTACCTGGTCCTCAGATCTCTGCAGGGTAAATCCAGACAGCTAGCTAGACTATCTGTCCAATCTGAGGACTATGGTTACCTGGTCCTCAGGTCTCTGCAGGGTAAATCCAGACAGCTAGCTAGACTATCTGTCCAATCTGAGTTTTCTGTTGACGACTAAAACTACTTCTGAACGTACACATGTTCCACCAAAACCACTTCCTTCTTGAGACTATTTAGCAGAGGCCCCGTGGATCCGACTGACGCAAGACGATTGTGATTGGTTTAAAGAAATGCCAATAAACCAGAGCAGGTTTTTCTCCCTTCCCAGAATGCTATGTGAACTAGCCAGACCATCCTGCACAGCTCTGTGGAGGTATGTTACATAGTCCGAGTTGAACTGCCAATCAGGGCGCTCAGTGGGAATGACAGAGGAACCATTCTCCCTATTACAAATCAGTGGAACATCAAAGTAGTTTTGAAACTGTTATTTTAGGAAAAATAGTTGAGCAGTGTTGCTTTAAGAATATGTCAGGTCTGCATGTCTAAGGACATCATTTGTTCTGTACTTCAGTTTGAAGTGCAGTAACTTTGATTTTACTGCGAGGATATATAGTACCTCTAGAAGAGCAAGCTTGATATAGCAGCTCATCTGAGGCAGTTGGGTGAAAGACTCATTTTCTTTACAGCCTGCCTGCTGCAGTGGCTGAAAGCATATGGAAGCAGCGGGGAGGGGAAGTGAGCTTGATACTCTTTCAGCATAGGCCCAATTATACCTTCTAATTTGAAATTATATAAGAGATTACAAAACTGGAAATGCTGGTGTTATATGAGATTCACCTCTCAGCCTCCATCTGCATCTCACTATGTCCAGATGTGATTGCTTCAGCTTATATTAGTTATATTTATTTGATTTGCAGCACTTTTCCTCCACTGGTCATTAAATCCTGGATAATGTTCAATTTCTTTTAAACCCCCTGAGCTGCACACAATTGAAGGTCATGAGCACCCAGTGGTTCTCTTGATTACAGCCTTCATTCTAATTGGTGAGCTATTCAAACTGTTGCAGAGACTGGGTAAAAGGTCAAATGCATTTCAGGCAGTGGCAGCAGTAGGAAAATGTGTGGGCTGATGGAGGAGGGCAGACTATCTGTATTACCCTAAGATCTCAACTGCTGCCCCACTGGGCACAGCAGCATCACTGTCAAGTCAGTTAGATGACAAAGTAGGGACTGTCAGTAAGACAGCAGACGCGGCTCTTTTAATCACAAGCAAGAGTGCTGTGGGTGTATATGCTATAATCCAACTCAGTGTGGAACATTTTGGACAACTTTTGCCAGCTGTTTCTACTGAAATGAGCCCCGATTAAATTAGATAACAGTATTGAACACCTTGTGCAAACATGAATAAATAAAAGGCATACTATTGCTACTATCAGTGCAGGTACAGTGTATTAACGGGGCGAATTGAATGACAAAAAAATAGTGGCTTAATGTAAGATTAGGCTATTGGCCAGTGTGTGTGTATGTATGTATGTATGTATGTATGTGTGTATATATATATATATACACAGTATTTATTTTTCCAAATCACTTTTTTGCGAGAAATATTGATATTACCCCAAATAACTTCTGACACTAATCCAGCATTAGTTTTGTTTTACCTTTCCACAACAGAGTCATTTCATGGTATTTGACAGAAGTAGCTTCTGTGCTAACTGGCAGGTCCACAAGAGCAACACACTCTGGAGATGTAGGAAGCACACATTACCTTTTACTCTAAAGGGGATTGCATGATACCAGAGAAAAATCATGCGTCTGCATCAACTACACCTGGATGTGTGTTGAGAATGTGCATTTACTTCTGGGAATGTATGCGACCAACATGTATTGGCTTTTCACTGTTTACTCCGCACATCAAGGTGCTAAAATCCATGAAGCCCCATGGGAGCTGACCCACGTGAGGGTATACCAACAGCAAAGTGGTCTCCATCAGATAGAACCAAAGCAAGTTCATCTCTGCAACGGCAGTCTAGTGGATGGTATCATTTTGACTTGACGTCATGCTTCCTGACTGAATGACATACTGGTTTGGTGCCTTGCTCAAGAGCACCTGGCAGTGCCCAGGAGGTGAAGTGGCATAGACATGATATAGACATCATGCATTTTTAACAAGACGCTAAATGGGATCTTGAAACCATTATCTGGTATCTTGGTTAGCAGTGTTTCAAGGCGAGGATTTAACACATGACAGAGAACAATATAGGTGGGCTTTATAGCATTGTTATGTATATGTATATGCATATGTATTTATGTACCTGGAGCCGGTTAGCCTAGCTTAGCTTAGCACAGCATAAAGACACCAGCCGTGACGTGCATTTCTCTGCGGGGGTTACAAAGCAATGCTTCTCCACTCAACTCAACAAAGCAGCTCTCTCTCTTTTCTCTCCTTATCTCCCCGTGTGTGTGTGTGTGTGTGTGTGTGTGTGTGCGTGTGCGTGTGCGTGTGCGTGTGCGTGTGCGTGTGCGTGTGCGTGCTTTATTTAACACTTATTAGTTGAAATATCTAAAAATCTACTCAATGGTTTGGTACCAAATGTTGCGCATGGTTCCCAGACGATGTATGCTACTGATTTCCTATCCTCCGACTTTTCCTCTAACACTATCATGAGGCTTTTGTGAAATGTTTTAAGTCAAAGTCAAAGCCCTTTTATTGGTCTCCCTAAGGAGAAATTTGTTTTGGACATTGATTAATTTACTTAGCTGCAAGAGTTACAGACACAACTACAAGCACAGGGCTAAAACCCCTAACCCTTTTAATAACTTTTGAAAGTATATCCATAACATACAGTACATCCATTTGCTATGCATTTGTATGTCTCTTTCAAGATGAATTAAAATCCTTTTGGTGATCCCTTAACTTTTCATATTGCACCCATCAAGTCAAATTTTCCGTTTGTCCAATACTTTGGTCAATGACCAAACGTACCGGCTGCTCCCAGCTGAGCAGACGGGGGAGTGTGGTGTCAGCACAACGGTGAGTTAAGCAAATCAGGAGGGGAGCCAGGTGAGGTCTGTGCTCCACATACGGGCCAGGTGAAATGAGAAACGCTCCCGCTGGCGAAAGTGATGGATGATAGATGGTGCCCAGAGATGTGTTGCTGAAACACATAATCCCATTATATTTATATTCTGTGTTGTTTAAAAAGAAAATCAATACAGGTGAAGCTGCTCCTTTTGCTGAGGACACAGAACGGCACTATTGATGTTTCTGAAATGACATGGCATCAACTGATACAGCGCTAACACATCCACCTACATGTCTTTTGTTTTTCCCTTTTAGGAATACCAAATAGACATCATCTTTGCCCAGACGTGGACAGACAGTCGTCTCAGATACAACAGCACAATGAAAAAATTGACTTTGAACAGCAATATGGTTGGACTTATTTGGCTACCAGATACCATCTTCAGAAACTCCAAGAGTGCCGATTCCCACTGGATTACAGTGCCTAACCAGCTGCTCCGAATATGGAACGATGGGAAGATACTTTACACCTTAAGGTAAACAGAAAGGGTTTTATTTGGTCCCTTTATTCCTGGTGAAGTCAAACAATCATTTAGAATGGAGGACTTAAGAAATCCAACACAAAGTCAAAATGCAGAAAGAATATTTGGGGAGAATAGTCTGGATATGTTTAGTAGCTGAATAAACTGGAAGGAAGTTAAGAAGTTAATAAGGCATTAATATTTACCTCATACAGTTTTTTTTTTTTAAATGTATACATTGTATTTAGTGCAGGAGCTTTGATGTTCTAGGCTTGGCGCGGTAGCCAGTGTTTCATGGTGGTCGGGCAAAGATTACTTAATACATTAGTTAATTTTTCACATAACAGCACCCACTTAAATGTGTGTATCATAGTCGGATGACGGACGTTAGAATTATAAATTAAAAGTGTCTGCTGTGTTTTAGGGAAGCACCAAATGTTTGGCAACCCAAATTGTTCACCCATTAAATTTATTAAAAGTGAAAAGGCCAAAGACATTTTACCAAACAATTCCGTTTTTAATGACGTGATGAAATAGCAACCCAACCCAACTCCCTACGGACTGAGCTACTGCCCCCCCCCCCCAATACAGCAAACAAGTCGGCAGTGTGTAATTACGGATGAGCTCCACCCAGACCGGGGCAGTATTAACAACGGATGGAGGCACCGTGACCGCGGTGGAGTTGGTCTAATGTTTTTGCGCATGTTACATTCAACAGCTCCTTGTCAAAGACTCGATTTCCCCCAGTTTCAGGGTGTGTTGGAGAGCAAGTTAAGACAGACATTTCACGGTTATTTTTAACTCAAAGTCACCAAAAATGACGATGCAGTTAAGAGAGCAAAGAACTGAATGTCTGTCCAACGCGCCGGTCCCAATAGACAGACTTAGGGACCGTCGTAAAATTGCAATATCAGCTATTTTAATCTTTAATACCTTTTCTGCTGTTCAACATAGAAATCTCAAACCACTTGCATTATAGAGAGGGAGAGCCATTAAACATTTCACACTTAAATAATAACAATAAATAAAGACAATTAAGAAATAAAGGTATAGTTACCAATAAAAATGGTAGTCTCAACATGTTTCTCATTTCTGAATATATTGACATCAAACCACCTGTAATTTGTCTCAGACATCTTCTCACAACTTTCACAGCTGGTAGTTTGTGAATATAATACGTTGAAAATACCTTATCAATATCCCTGATCTGTTGCTATTAAATGCATATTTAAAGGTCATCATTTTAATAGGTTTGTCATCCATGAATAAATTGACATCAAACCACGTCTATTATGTCTCAGACATCCTCTTACAACTTTGACAGCTAGTTTGTGAAAAGGTTTTTAGCAAATCCCTCTCATCAGTGACCTATTGTCTATAAACTGGATATTTAAAGGCTTTATAGGTTTCTCATTTCTGAATATACTGACATCTTGAAACTTGACATTTTCCTCTCTCTTTTCCAGCGTCACTCGTATCCTACGCGACTCTCCATCCCCGCTCCACACACTCATCGACGTCACTCGCCAGCGCGCCTCCCGACTCTCGCTCGATCTTACGCTGCTCTCGTAACGAGAGACGACGTGCATGTGAGACGCAGAGAAGCTACTTCTCTTAAAGACGAACCTGAAGAAGTACGCTTATGTCTAGGACGATTATTCATCTGTTGCGGGTCCATCCATTTTTGCTGTAGGCTTACAGAGTAACATTTAGTTTTAGTTTCAGCAGACAGTTATAGGCCTAATATAGTGGGGTTCAAAGGATGGATGAATAAATCAATTTTATTTTACTAATTAATTTAAGCTGTATTAGGCTTTGTTGGTATAATGTCTGCTGAAATGTTAAAAAAGCAGTAGTATTATTGTAGTGCTGTGATGAAGAAATGGGCAAAATGAAAGGATATTCAGCCAAGTTCATTATTTGTTTTCTTATCCCTACTCGCCGTAAAGGGACTTGAACCTGCGACCCATCCGGTACAGACTAGGCCCCCCCCAACCCCTCCAAAAGAAAACATACGCAGGAATGGAATAACTCCTAGGACATGGACAACAAAAACTACAATATTTTTGAAAAGCTTTAGGTTTATGACCAGAGCTGCAATTCCTTTCATTATTGATTAATCTGACAAGATGTTTCTCAGGTAATCAAATTAACTCGTCAAATTATTTTCTAAAAAAATCCTCACCACAGTTTCTAAAGCTTTATGTTACAATTGGTATCTTTCACACCCACAGATATTCAGGTCACAATGATAGAAATTACAGATAAGCAGCAAATCCTCACATTTCAGAAGGTGGCACCAGTCTTGAAAAATGAGTCATAAATTATCAAAATATTTGCTGTCCATTAACTTACTGGTCATTGTTTAAAGTCTGTTAGTTTTCCTAAGTTCCAGTTTGCACAAAATGCTTTAAATCATACTGTATACCACTCTGCTATAAAGATGATTTGTTACATAGTTTTTACTGAACACTATGGAGTTGGGACACAGCGACAGGCTAATATGATCTGGAGGGATTTTGGGACTTCTGAGTTCCTGAACATTTACTTACAGTAATATATATAGTGATTTATGTAGCCTATTATCTGGAAGCTGTATCATTTTTAATATGATGATAATTGCATCCCTGAGTTGCCATCTTCTCTGTGCACTGTGAGCACGTAGACTTCCCAAGGGGGGGGGCTATATCAGGTTTATCAATCAATCAGTTTATGTTTTAGCAGACTTTAGCAGTTTTACTCAATAAGAAATATATGCAAAACAATTTGTGATGCAAACATTTCTTAAAAAGAGCAGTGCAAAAGCAATGAGCTCCGCTCATTACCAATTTTTAGTGCAAATCGCCTGCTTGAGCTTTAGGACCCATTTACTAAAGCAGCCACCCTAGTGCCCTAAAGCCCTCTTTGTAACCGGACCACTCGACATGAATATGAACTGCTCCTTCATGATATCATCTCTGGACTGGCCTCAATCTTTTTGATAATTTCTTTATGTATGACACATCTCCAGACGTTTGATTTTAAGGACTTTTCTGTGTTTTAGTACTATAGTGTAGATGTAGTGGAGCTAGGGCTGTTAATGATTAACAGTTTAACCCTTAAAAGACAGTATGAATTTTGACCCATTAGTACTGTCAGTTGAACAGTTAAAACTATATTATAAAAAAACAATGATTTAAAAAAGCTTTTTCCCATTATAAAAACAAGGCTATACAATTCATTGCTAGTTAACTTTGTACTAGTTGTACTTTTCTAAATAGCAAATATTCAAAATGTGTATTTGATCATGTTTTACCAGGTAAAAAAAGTCCCAAAACATGGTGTCCTTGCATATGGACGAGCGGAGACAGGGTCAGACATACACGTCGCCGACCGCTGTGGACGTCTTTCTGTCCCGCAAACCGTTCCAGAAAAGTGTCCACATGTGTCCACATCAACGGGACAACTCTGCAGCTGTCCACGGACACAGAGTGTGGACCGTATGTCCACATGGACGGCCCTCCTTGGACTACTTGTCGGTTAGCGGTTAATGATCGGTTAATGAGGGTCGGCTGCTGGTCAGAAAAAAAACCCTTTTAATATCTGATATCAGTCTCTAAAACAGTGTTGGGGAAATGTAATAATATAAGCGGAGCTAGTACATTTCCGCAAGAACCAGAGCCAGTCGGGTCCCACACAGCGCCCGGCGAGCTGCTCTGTTCATATTGACTTTTTGGGTTGCAAACTTTGAGCAGTAATATCCGTTGATGAGCGAGAAAGACAATGAAATGTCATTTGGTATTAATTGTGCATTGGCTCGGCCGCAGTAAACAAAGATGACATTTTGTGATATCCATGCCTCTCCCACATGCATTCCATTGCCCCCGTTCCACGCTTTAATGAGCTTTAAAGATCACACCAGAATGACAGTACACAGGTTCTTTTCTCTACTTTCTTCTTTTTTTCTGTCACATGTGTCTGTAATGTGTATGTTTTCACTTAATGTGGATTTTATCACACACTTTCTGTAGGGGATGGTTTGGGTTGTTTTCTCAGTCAGCTGGGTTGTATTTATATTTTGGATTTATTAAAGCACTCCGGCTGATCGGCCAGTCTATTTCATCATGCTTAAAGAGGTCAAGGAACTCTTAATGCTTCCTGTATCCCCTGTTCCCATTGAGATAAGAAATGTAACTTGCGTTCTTTAGCTGTTTTATAATTGAAGGTCAACAACATATTTGCTGCATAATTACATCCACAGGATGGTCGAGTCTTTAGGGGACAGTTGGCCTTTGGCTACATCCCAGACAGATCCCATCACATGATAATTGCAGTGAGCAGTTTTCTAACAGTTTTGTTGATACATCGTCATCCTTTAGTTACATATGGTAGCAGAGCAGTTTGAAGAATAAAGTTAAACAATGTCACGTTGTCTCTCCACAACAAGGCTTAGGGCACTTTCACTGTGGCATTTTTCCTTTGGTTCATTTTGCCTTCAGACTGCACTTTGTCAAATGCAGCAAACATTGTAAGCAAATGTCACGTGGTCGGAATATCTGAGTGAAACTCGTCGACACTTCTGCTCTCAGAAATAATAGAGCAACACCAAATTTATAACATCTTGGGTTTTCTGGTTCTGCTTTAGTGTTACTAATATTTTAGAAGAAGGCGAACAATGTGAGCAGCTGACAGACAGGAAGCCAAGGAGAGGACGGCCCTGATGAGAGATGATGTCACACAGACCACCAGCGATTTATTGTCAGAATAGTTTATGGATCTGAAAGTTATCATCACTTGAATCATATATAAGTCTGTGAATTATGTGCAAGGTTGAAATTGCAAGCTAGTAAATGCTCTGTTTTTGGTTCACTTCCCTTATTTTGGTCGCAATGCATTCTCACCTAAAGCGAACCGAACTCTAGAGAAACCGAGACCGCGGAGCACGGTTCGTTTATTTGGTCCGCGCCAGAGTTGGAATGAGCTTTCACACCGTCCCATCCAGGGTTCGTTTCAAACCAACCAAGCACCTCAGGTGTGAAGGTCATTTCAGTCCAAGTCCACAGAGTGAGTACAGCGAGTCCCTCGTCACGGTCTTTTATGAGTTTTGTGAATTACAGGCCGCTGAAGGCCGTCATTACCTGGTTGCCAATGGAGGACAGTATAAGTCATGAAAGTCCACTTTTAACTTTTCAATTAAGATTATTGCTCACATAAATGTCCTATGTCATTTAATACAAGCTTACAGTGAGAACTTGTTTAGATAAGATGTGTGTGTACTAAGAAAGTATAACATATTGTCCAAATGCAGTCATTTTAGGATATTAATATACGTTATACTAAGGCTGCAAGTCACTATTATTTCCTGATTGATCAATGAACTGTTTGGGCCGTTCATTAGAATGTCTGCAAATAGTAAAAAAGTTTCCCAACATTTTTCCCCAAAGTCTGAAGATGTCATCATATAAACAAAGAAAAGCAGCAAACCAGAGAATGTTGGCTTTAAAAAGGACTTCAAGAATAATAATTATTAGGACTTTCTTCAGGCATCGTTCTGTTTACATTCACGGTTTCTGAGCAAAACACATGTGTTCTTGAGACCTGACAAACATGTTGAATTAAATATATACAGTATATATATTTATTTTAATTGTAGACCTGCATTGTTTACATCGGAGTTTGCAGCCATTGCAGTCATTTTCTCTGTTTTTCTCTGGCGCATGCTTCTTATCTTGGTAAATTACTGTCGATCAGTAGTAATAGTAATAGTCATAGTCATAGTAGTTAATGGACTAGTGGTTTCAACCCTGATTTATACTGTGCGCCACTTAGAGCTAAAACCTGATTGTGTGTTTTGAAGAATCGGATGAAAACTGTGTGAAAGGTCAAATTGTTGACTTTGGTATTTTTTGTCTGGTTCTGAAAAACTAATTCCTTGACTACAAATGGCCTTAAGGGGAATTCAATAAGCAATTTATAGGACAAAAGCTGTAAAGGGCAGATTCCTCGTCCACCTCTGCCCCTGTAGGACATGAACTGTAGCGTGGTGTGTGGTGATTTATAAATGTGTCCCAGTCTCCACTCATAGCTGTCTCACACTAAGTGATTATGGTCATGAATCCCTACTGTACACTGTAGGCTGATGTCTACAATAGTTAAAATTTGCCATCCCACTTGAGGTTGAAAGATCTTATTTTTTATCAAAATTGCACAAATGCATTCATGCTCACATTCTTTTCTCCTTTAAAAAAAAAAATGATCGAAGGAACAAATGACTTGTATAGATGTGAGGACATAATGTGAAAGTCTAATAAAAAAAATGTATCGATGTGATGTGTTTTCACATGAAATCCTTTACTGCAGTACTACGAGAGATGTATCACAAACTGATTCTATGGTTTTCTTTCAGACTGACAATAAACGCAGAATGCCAGCTGCAGCTGCACAACTTTCCAATGGACGAACACTCCTGTCCGCTCGTCTTCTCCAGCTGTGAGTACACCCTGCTCCATGTAGTGCTCTCTCTAGGGCCACAGGTACCCAGTAGGAACAAATCTAATATATGTTTTGGAGTATCTTTTGCAACAAAGTACCCCATTTTGTCTTGTGTGTCTCAGGTGAAAATGTTAGATTTATTTATTTATTCCCACACAGCCAGTAGTCACTGAACATGAGCTCATGTTGTCCACCATTGACGTCACACCCGGGTTCAACTGCTTATGTGTGAAAAATGCTTTTAGAAGTGTTTGTCATAAACACATTGATTTTTTTTTTTTTTCCCCATCTGGAAAGGTAGTGGTGAAGGGCAATTGTGGCCAAGGGACTGAAGGCCAATTCAAAAGCATTCCAGTGTCACACCATAGCCCCTCGGAGCTGGGTGTAATGGGTTAGACATTACGTGAGTCAAATGCACTAGCAGGACAAAGGAGGGTCTTCCATCAAGACATTGGAAAGTCAAACAAATGACCACAAAGAGAAGCAAATGACCACAAAGAGAAGCAAATGACCACAAAGAGAAGCAAATGACCACAAAGAGAAGCAAATGACCACAAAGAGAAGCAAATGTTGGGCTGGGCAATACATCGATATTATATGGATAGAGATGTAGGAGGCTAGATATCGTCTTAAACTTTTGATATCGTAAAATGACAAGTGTCTTTTCCTGGTTTTAAAGGCTTCATTGCAATACAGAGATTATTACATATGCATATTATTTGTCTTTAAACACTTAGTCATTTAGCCACGTTACTGGTGATTATCTATCACAAATCTCATTGTGTAAATATTTAGTTGAAAGCACCGTTTGTCAGCCGTACGATGTCTTTGTAATATCGATATCGAAGTATTTGGTCAAAAATATCGTGATATTGGATTTCTCCATATCGCCCAGCTCTACGCAAAAGTACCACAAAGAGCCCAAATAGACACAAAACGACCACAATGAGACACAAAATTACAACAGAGATAGAAAACGACCACAAAAAGATGCTACAAAGAGACACTAAATGACCACAAAGAGGCAAAAAAATGGAGGACATGTGAATCAACCAGTGTGAGTTTCTTGCTCCTACAGGATGTTGGAGGGATCAGGGGCCTTTTACATGTCTGTGTCCAGGGGCCCATTCTCTCAAAAGCTGCCCGTGGCTCTTGGCTATTTGGAACTACAAATAGATGACTGTGCTGCCCTGTTGTCTTGTCATTAAGGAGATGAACATAATATGTACTGTTTCATGATCATTGCTTTTGTGTCTTATCGCACCAACCTGTATTAGTTAGCAATCATTTGGAAGCAACATGCTATATCCTCGTCCCCTTATAACCAGGCTCTGGGTAGCTATGGAAACAT
Source organism: Etheostoma spectabile (assembly GCF_008692095.1). Classification (NCBI taxonomy): domain Eukaryota; kingdom Metazoa; phylum Chordata; class Actinopteri; order Perciformes; family Percidae; genus Etheostoma; species Etheostoma spectabile. The sequence goes on along the minus strand of NC_045741.1, from coordinate 24,319,818 downwards.
TTGAACAACACGTAGCAGAAGCTCATACAGCGGTGTCTCCAGGACTAAGGGAGAGATAGGTACAGTAAACTAAAGCATGAGTACAGTGAAGTATTTAGTGTAGCTGCATAGTTACAGTGACAGACTGCCTCCACATTACAAACAAAAGTATACAAGTACAGTCGTGGTCAAAAGTTTTGAGAATGACACAAATAAAAATTTTACAAAGGTTGCTCCCTCAATTTTTATAATGGCAATTTTCATGTACTCCAGAATGTTATGTAAAGTGTTTAGATGAAATGCAATTAATTGCAAAGTCCCTCCTTTCAAAAGAAATGAACTTAATCTTAACGAAACATTTCCACTGCATTTTTAGCCCTGCCACTAAAGGACCAGCTGACATCATGTCAGTTATTATCTGGTTATTAACACAGGTGAGAGTGGTGATGAGGACCAGGCCTGAGATCACTCTGTCATGCTGCTTGAGTTAGAATAAAGGACTGGAAGCTTTAAAAGGAGGGGGGTGCTTGAAATCATTGTTCTTCTTCTATTAACCATGGTTACCTGCAAAGAAACACCTGCTGTCATCATTGCTTTGCACAAAAAGGGCTTCACAGGCGAAGATATTGCTGCTAGTAAGATTGCACCTAAATCAACCATTTATCAGATTATCAAGAACTTCAAGGAGAGAGGTTCAGTTGTTGTGAAGAAGGCTTCAGGTTGCTCAAGAAAGTCCAGAAAGCGCCAGGACCGCTTCCTAAACTTGATTCAGCTGCGGGACCGGGGCACCCCCAGTGCAGAGCTTGCTCAGGAATGGCAGCCGGGGGTGTGTGAGTGCATCTGCACACACAGCGAGGCGAAGACTTTTGGAGGATGGCCTGGTGTCAAGGTCAGCAAAAAAGCCTCTTCTCTCTAGGAGAAAACATCAGGGACAAATTATTTTTCTGCAATTGCGACAGGGATTTGGACTGCTGAGGACTGGGGCATTTTCTCAGATGAATCCCCTTCTTGATTGTTTGGGGCATGCGGGGAAAAAAGCTTGTCCAGTGAAGACAAGGTTAGCGCTAGCATCAGTCCTCTGTCATGCCAACAGTAAAGCACCCTGAGACCATTCATGTGTGGGGTTGCCATTCAGCCCAGGGTGTGGGCTCATGCCCAATTTTGCCTAAAAATACAGCCGTGATAGTGCTGGAGTATGTGCAGCTTAATAGAGCAGAGTGTGGAAAATGAAGCCTGCTGTACGTTGGCGTGCTGTGGCCTCTCAGCGATCTATTATCTGGAGTACAGAGTGGTTCAAATGTGAAAAGACCTTGCACCTTGTGAAGCTTATTAGAGCTTCAGACCCATCCTGCTGTCATCCATTAAACCCATTTCCTTACCTAAGGAAATCAGCAGGCATTACACTGGTTTCCATGACAACAGTGTTTTCTGATTAAGTCAGATTTGCTCATCTTTAAAGCCCTCATGCCTCTGGGGGATTGTAATAACCATCTCAGTGAGTTCCCCTGTCCCCCTCAGCTCTACTGAGCACTTTAGTGTCTTTCAGTTGGTTGTTTTGGTTTCACTTGGGTTTCTTCTCACCACTCTCAGCAACCTTTGTTTCCCGCCACAGCTAGGGCCGTACGATATGAGGAAAATATGGATATGCGATAAAGTTATTGAATATCATATCAAATCAATATTACTCGCGATAAATAAACAGAAAACAAAGTGTACTCAGTTCTGCGTTTCTGCTGCTGTCAGTATTCTGCTGAAAGACAACAAGAGGAAATATTTCCAACATTCATGTATTGAACAAAATGAGCATTGAATTGAATACAAACTGAATACGGCAGCACTAAAACAATAAAGATTTTCTACTTATATTTTCTTTCAACTAACACAAAGAAATCTGTATCTAGTGTGTCTATCACGATACGTTTCAGCCTTTTGCGAAATGTATATTGCACCAGTTGATATTGCGATGATGATAAAAATGGCATATTGTGTTTTAAGCAAAAATGTTTTGATAAGAATAGAAGTTTTCAGTGTCATTGTACATGTACATGCATTCCTGTTTGTGCAAACATCAGCAAAAGTGCAAAAAAAAGTAAATAAATAAATAAATAAATATTAAAGAGCCTCTAAAAGTCAGTCTAAAGATATATGAAAAGTGACAGAAGAGTTTTGAAAAAGAAAGTAAAGACACAAAATCACCGCAAATACCAGACATTCACTTACACACCCTTAATACCCAAGGAGCCTTAATGCAGTTATGGCTTTTTATTGTCCTAAAACGTCTGCCAGCAGTAGTTCTAGCAGAGTTTCCAGGGTGAGATAGCTCTTTTAGTATGCTCTGTTTTTTTTGAGGCAGTAAAGAAGGGTAAAGATCTTCCAGAGAGGTGAGATGGCAGCCAAAGATCGTCTGGGCGGGGGAGAGGACCCTGTGGAGCCCCTTCCTCTCTGCTAGGCAGCAGCCAAACGCACTCCAAGACGCTACGTCAGGACGCTCTCTGTGGAGCAGCGATAGAAGACGCTAGCAGTGTTTTGGGGAAGGTGGTTCCTCCTGGGGATCCTCAGTCTCTGCTGGGCTGTCTCAGCCACTGCTGTGGTGTTTGCGCACCAGGTAGGGTCCTCCTCTATGTCCACGCCCAGAAACCAGAAGTCAGAGACCCTCTCTGCACCAAGAAAATGTCCATTTAAGTCCTCCAAGCTCCTTGGTTTTGGTTGTGGTAAGAACCAGGTAGTTGTCCGTGCACCACACAGAGATGAGCCCCACTACGGGGGTGTCAACTGCGAATTTAAAGGAGACACATGATGCTTTTCCATGTTTTCCATGTTCTATCTGGTTTAAAAGACTTTATTTGCGATAATGACTGTAGAAATGGCTGCTATATTCTATTATTGTTCCCTGCTAACTTTAGTATCCACATGGCTAACGGCAGTAAACAATGTCATCATGGCTCCCATTGCTAAGTTCTCCCCAATTCCGATTGGTTAGTGTGTGGTTCAGAAGTCTTTATCTGTGCTCTCCGACTGCTTCGTTCCACTACAATCCAACAGAAGCACACTGCTTGTCATGCTTTTGTGTGTTCTGTTTCCTGTTTTATTTTGAAGTCTGTCTTTTCTCCATGGTCTTGTCTGGTTTTACTTCCTGTCTTGTGTTTCCCCTCCTTTTTTGATTGCTCTGCCCAGCCCTGATGAGTTTCACCTGTTTCCCCGGCCCTAGTGTCACCTGTCCCTTGTTTACTCATTACACTCTGTCTTTCCTTTGTCTCTTGTGGGTTCATTTCATTCTGTGTACTGCATGATTTGCTGTTCTGTGGTGTCAGGTATTGTCAGGTATTTTTTTGAGTGGTGTACTGTGTGCACCTGCTCATTCCTGGTGTCCTGGCCTCCAGGCCTACGTGCTTTTGGGACTTCTTTTATTTAATAAACATCAAACTCTGCATTTTGGGTCCAAGCGTCATCTATCCTTGACACTGCTAATTACTTAGTAGCTACATGCTAACGCAACATAGCTGTAATCTTGGCCAATGCTGATCATTTCATCTTAAATTCCGGTCCCATTAGTGCTGGGACATGTCTGGTTGTGTAATACTTGGTTTAGAGGTCTTTATAAGTCCTGCTATTCTCTGTTACAGTAGCTCCAGCTTTAACAACTGAAACTACTGAGTGTAGGCTCCGGAGTTTCCAGGATACACTCTGGCCAATCAGGGCAGACTGGGCTTTTTCGGGAGGGGGTGTTAAAGAGAGAGCTCCGACAGAGCGTGTCATACAGAGGTTGAATACAGGTGCAGCAGCCATGGGCAGTGTGAGGAAAAATAGTGTTTTTTTAACATTAAAGCATAAATGTACTAGTACAAACACAAAAAGCAAGTAGAATCCTGAAAATGCTACATAATGGTTGCCCTTTAATGATGCTGTTAATGGTGTGGGCAGGGGTGCAGTCATGGTGGTACCGGGTGTAGCGTTGGGGGCTCAGCTCACAGCTCTGTAGGGAGCCGGTGCTGAGGGCAAACAGAACAGACAGTAAACCGCACCGGGACACAACCGGGAACAGACGGACGCAGCACCGAACGGCAGACAGACGCAGCAGTGGCCCGCTGCTGAACACAGTGGAACCTGACCCTCCTTAAAACCAGTTTTAAGGTTTTTTGCATCAGGAAAACAAAGCTAAAAAGGAGAGCGAATATTAGATTTCTATTCTCCAGTTGTTCAAAAAGACGATTACAAATGAATGCTTATGTGTCCCTGTCTGCTGGACTGCTAAATTGACAGTTGTTTGCTAACAAGTTAATTATTACAGCTTTGTAAGTTTTTGCTGCACTATGGGTTTATATAAAAATCAATTTCCCTGCACTTTTAGTTTTTAAGGACTTTGCGCTTAAGGCCTGTTGTACTTGGCTTAAAGCTGCTATTCTTGAACATGAACATATTTTTGGCCCAGTATTCTCATTACAGACAAATGCAACTTGGTGCAATTATAAACTAAAGGTCTTTGCAAAACTAAAAATATCTATCTGAAATAAATGCACTTTAACTCACCTTAATTCTTAATACCTTCATGCTCAATGGAAAACATAGTGCTTATTTGGAAAAGTGGAACCGATGTTTTTGGGGAATTTCATTGAAGAACCATTAATAGATATAGTAACCATCTATTTCTATCTCATCCAATCAGTTCCATACTGTACCTGACAAGTCAAGTTACTGTATCACATGTACCAGACCTCACTGTAAAAGCAAAGATATTATACAGGCATAACTACTAGAAATAAACCATAAAGCCTCCACCAGCTCCGGGTCCTGGTCTGATATTGAGAGTGTTAACTCTACTGTATCCATCTAAAGTACTTTTATTTTGAAAAGTACTATGGTTCCTGTTAGTAATATTTTCTTACGAAGGCATGGGGATGGGGGAAGGCATGACCCGCCCTACTCTGCTTCTGATTGGCTTACCCATACCAATCTCACTCCTCATGCCTAAACATAACCAACACCACCAACAAGTGGCAGCCAATCAGATGCAGAGTACGGCGGGTCATGACTTTGACATCCTAAAGAAAACATGTGTCTTCCTGTTGGGCTAATGTGTATTTAGTCTCATGAATATTGTGAATTTATAAATGCTCCATGAATTGGGCCTTGAGACCATTAGTAATGCTTTATGCAAATGCCAGTGTTGCCATTCATCAAGTGTGTTGGTTGAAGAGCTATTTCCAATAGTAAGCTGTTATTTTCTGCATATTTTGAATTTGAGTAGCGATTGCTGAATCTTTAATGGCATCATTAATAGCAAATGAGAGAAGTGTGGCAAATGTTAATGAAATTCATTCATCAAGCATGTTTGAAAACAATTACAGTTAATGTTTTTGTTAATTGAAAGCCTATTACATTTAACTGCTATCAGGCTAAATCCTAATTGTGTTAGCTTTTCTACTTAAAACGATTATGCGTCTGTTTAAGACAGGAAAGATCCAGGCTAGTGTGACACCAAATCAGAAATGGAACCATTAACCCATCATTAACCTCACATGATCGATTGTAAAAGCACTCGCAGGCTCCGTGTCTATCATGTGAAGGTCAGGATAAACATCAAGATGGATTCAGTACATTATTGAACCAAAGCTTTCATTTAATCTACTTTCTTTCTTCCTTTGTCTTCATTCCAGACTTTCTTTTCATTAGCCGGCCTCCAGCACCAGACAAATGTTTCTCTGGGTGGCCCTATGCCTGTCTGCACAGGACATCTGTCATTAGAATGTGCCATGTCGCTCGGAGGGTCACACATACATGCTCTGTTTGATTGCAGATGGATACCCACGAGATGAGATGATTTACAGGTGGAGGAAGAACTCTGTGGAGGCAGCTGACCAAAAGTCCTGGCGTCTCTACCAGTTTGATTTCATGGGCCTGAGAAACACTACAGACATAATAAAGACTACAGCAGGTAGGATCTGGTTGGGACACTTGATTTGTAGAAGTAGTGGCAGAAATCCTTAAATCCTTTGCTTATATGCAAAGAAGTTGTGTTTCAGTTGTCAGAAAACACTAGCAATTAGAAAATGGCTACTGTACTGTAGTATCAATACAGGATTTCCTGCCTAAGTAAGGCTATAAAATAAATCTTAAAACAAATGAGGCAATAAATATGTAAATAAGTCAAGATTAAAGTTGCTATGAGGAACTTTCAGTTAGTTTTGATTCTAGCGGCCCCTTTGGACAAAAGCAATAGTGTTTTCACCACACCGGCTGTCGTAAAGATCTTTTCTAGCACATGCCGGCTGGTGCCATAATGTAATGTCTACGGGAGGAAAGCTTGTATTACCCACTGTAATTTTACTCATTAATAAACGGGAGAAGAAGTTCCAGATGCATCGTTGCATTTCAAGTGTTGCATACGGTAACTTATCCTACTTTGGATGTATCGTGAGCTAAACCGGGTTTCACTGTCACTAGGTCACGAGCCAAAGCATTAAGAGATTGTTGTAGCAACCAACATAATAATAATAATAATAACTTTGATTTATATAGCGCCTTTCATTAAACCCAAGGACGCTTTACACAAGGACAAAAAAAAAAAAAAAACAGCTAACACAAACACGGACTGAAAAGAATTAAAACCTGGGCACTTCAACACTACTACTTCAACAACAGATCATATATTATACACCTAAAATAGAAGTATTTAAAAATGAGTAACGCGCTGTAACATGAACACATAGTGCCATAGAAAGATCAAATTCTCTCTTTGTTTATCCTCATCAGCACAATTATTGTACCAGTGATTCGAGGCGTCTGTCCGTAAAGTTTCTCATCAAGTTGTGCGTTTTCTTTCACACGCACACAGGTGACTATGTGTTGATGACAGTGTACTTTGACCTGAGCAGAAGAATGGGCTACTTCACCATCCAGACTTACATCCCCTGCATTCTCACCGTGGTCCTCTCCTGGGTGTCCTTCTGGATCAAAAAAGACGCCACGCCAGCCAGAACGGCTTTAGGTACTGGGGTTCAATCTGGAACATTGCTTTAAACTTCAGCTGTTAGAGATAAGTGGAAATACTGATGCAGACATCATGTCAAGGTCCTTCTTCTTCGGTTTCCATTTGCACATTTTAATTGTGTTTTGCTTTGAATAGACTACTATTTATCTGTACTGCACGGATGTTTGCTTGTCACTTAACTTGAGTCACTCCATCTGCTCTTTCTGTTTTGTTATACTTTTTCTCTTTTGTGCATGCTCGCTGTTTGTCGTGCACAGTCCTGTGGATCACTTTGGTGAAGGTACATGATTTCATCCAATTTCTTTCCTTTTCTCTGTTTAACATTTTATTTGTTTTTCACATGTTGGAGTGAAGCTGTGTTTGTCCAGGCCTTCACTTAAGGAATTGAAGAGTTTTCTTTTCAAACTGGACCCTATTTTTAATTCATTGGTGTCTAAGTGACTAATGTGAAAAAAACCTTTACCATTGGTCCAGTATTGAGACACACTGTAATCATCAGCCGTGAACCGGGCTGATATTTAAATAATCACTACTTTTAGCGTTTAAGAGAAGCATGTCTCCACCAGACTCCATGTAAAGAATCACTACTTTTAGCTTGTATAGAGCAGCATATCTCCATCAGACTCCATGTAAAGAATCACTACTTTTAGCTTGTATAGAGCAGCATATCTCCACCAGACTCCATGTAAATAATTACTACTTTTAGCTTGCATAGAGCAGCATATCTCCACCAGACTCCATGTAAATAATTACTACTTTTAGCTTGCATAGAGCAGTATATCTCCACCAGACTCCATGTAAATAATCACTACTTTTAGCATGTATAGAGCAGGATATCTCCACCTGCCTCCATGTAAATAATCACTACTTTTAGCGTGTTATACAGCATACTCCACCAGACTCCATGTAAATAATCTCTACTTTTAGCGTGTATAGAGAAGCAGTCTCCACCAGACTCCATGTAAAGAATCACTACTTTTAGCTGTATAGAGCAGCATATCTCCACCAGACTCCATGTAATAATTACTACTTTTGCTTGCATAGAGCAGCATATCTCCACCAGACTCCATGTAAATAATCACTACTTTTGCATGTATAGCAGGATATCTCCACCTGACTCCATGTAAATAATCACTACTTTTAGCATTTGTATAGCAGCATATCTCCACCTGCCTCATGTAAATAATCACTACTTTTGCGTGTATAGAGCAGCAGATCTCCACCTCTCATGTAATAATCACTACTGTTTAGCATGTATAGAGCAGCATATCTCCACCTGACTCCATGTAAATAATCACTATTTTTAGCATGTATAGAGCAGCAGATCTCCACATGTAAATGGGTGAATTAAGAGATCATTTCAACCAGTCAAAAAGTGCTGTTACAGTCATTCCCTGGCTGCAATGACGGTGCTGAGACAGAGTGCAGATGCAGAAGACACCAAAGAACAATCAGAGCAGACTGAGCTTTTTCTGGAGGGGGTTTTAATGAGACAGGCGCTAAAATTGAAGCGTATTAAACGGTGGGTGAATACAGGTATAATCAGACAGACAGTTTGAGGAAAATAATGTGTTTTTTGACCATTAAAGCATGTAAACATGTTCTAGTAGAAACCCCAAAATAACCAATAGTACTACTTTATCTCAGTAGCAAGTTACCCCTTGGGTCCTTAAACATACATTTGACACACCATATACAGAACCTCACAAATGTCCAGTCAGTTAAGATAAATGCCGGATGTTCAAACCGGATGTTCATTCTATTATTTAAGAAAAACTCTTAAATCTGTGCCACGGCATCAGCAAAAGGCAGGTAAGTGTAATCACTGTGTCAAGTAGAAGCTAAAGGAAAAGTGTGAGGTGTCCACCTGAAATAGACGGGGCCAGCTTGTTACCATGGGAACCTCAGTGAAACAGTCACAGATGCTTTTTTTTTCTTATAGGCATCTCTAAAATGCTCATGGATGAGGAGACGGGAGAGAGGAAAGAATGGAATCAGACAGAGAGGCTGGAGGAATAGAGGTTTTTCTCATGTCTGTCAGTCTGAGTGACAACAACATCTGCTGTTGGTCAAAATGACATGTTAGCTTTTAACTTAGCAGCTAAGTGACACTGTTAAGATTTAAATGAGGTTACTTTTACTATGAGGAAAATTACTAAAAGAACAACAGCTGCTAGCATGGCCTGCAGTAACTCCAGGAAATCTTAAAGCTGCCTTAACAATGTATTATTAAGGCAGCTTTAAGAGGCTCTTATTAGGTAGGATAACCATGTTTAACCTTATACAATATGTTACAGTTAAAGCTGAACAACAGAAAATGAACTTTGCTGATTTTGCACATATCCGCAGTTTCAATCAACTGCCATTTGTCTACCCCGGATTTGACTTTTGTGTTGCCATGACGTCACATATTCAGTTTTTCGTTTTGGTTTTACAGCCACTCACTGCTTTCATCAGCCTTTCAGATGCAGCAGGCAGCTGTGTTCAGCAAAACCAACTAACAACGCACTGTACACTAGACACTCAGCACCAAACCAAATATGGCGCTTTCACCAGCTACAGAGCCAGATCTTTCTTTCAAGAGTTGGTGGTGAACAAACACAGAGCTAAAAGAGAGTCACTATTTTACTTTTATTTGTCCAGTGGCCAGAGAGGTGACTTAAAATGAATAATGATGCTTCATGTCTGCTGGACCATTTGCAAACGGGTTAACTTTATCAACTTTATAAGTTTATAATATGTCAATGTTGTGTTGTGTACAGCTTTTTGCACTGCCCACAAGTGGCCCAAAAAAACTTTTAACGCCGTTTTAAGTTGTTTTCTAAAGATAGAGAAAACTTTTAGAATATAAACATTCTTCAATCTCTCTTTGGTAGACCAAAGAAAATGTGTATACATATATAATACATTATTCTGTGCATGAAGGGGTTCCTTCCAGCTTCCAGCAACAGTACACTAGTATTGGTCTCTGCACCTGAGCTTCAAATCAAAATCAAAATCCACTGTAGTCAACAGAGTTTTCATGTAGTCTGCTTACTCTTCTCCAAGACTTTATGAAACGTTTCTTCTCATTCCAGAGTTTAAAGTGATCAAGAAGGATCTCACGACAAACTTTGACTAAAGTCAATTTGGATTTTGCACTCAACAAAAGACGATTTTATATGTTCTTTGTCCACAATGTACTGTACGTGTTTGTTGTAATTCTACATTCAGCTGTGATTCTTCAGTAAAATAAACATCAGGCCGAGGAAATAGTGCAAATATGTCCTTCAACACAGTTAAATACCACAATCTAACCTTGTGGCTCCTGATTATTACCTGTGAGCAGTGCCTAAGGTGAGTTTGTTGTCTCTTGTGTCCTTCAGGTATAACCACAGTGCTGACTATGACTACCCTCAGTAGTGTGGCCAGGACATCTCTACCCAGAGTGTCTTATGTCACTGCCATGGACCTTTTTGTCACTGTCTGCTTCCTGTTTGTCTTTGCTGCTTTGATGGAGTATGCAACATTAAATTACTATTCATACAGTGCTCGAAGACCCAGCTGCATGAAACCTAAAAGAATGGTGAGTTGGCCTTAAATCAGCTTTTCTATACTGTAAGTACATTGAATATTCTTGCTGCAATATTCCTAAAACTCCTAATCCTAATAATGAATTCATAAGTGATGTGAATGATGATCAAATGTAGATAGAAGTGCTGCCCTTACATACAGGATTACTGTCACTTGTTACAGAAGTAGCTTTTCTCTGACAGTGCTTTGGTTTGGTTATCACAGGAAGGAAGTGCGGAAACCTTTCAGGCTTGAGATGAGGAGATGCTGCCATTTATAAGCTCTTCTGATAAGACTGTTACTATTTTAAGGGACACTGCATCAGTCGGAACAAGCTTCCAAGCTTCAACAACAGACGGAAGGCAGTGCGGGCTGTCACCTCGTGCTCTGTGTAGAAACCAAAGCTCTAATCTGAAGTTAGACAGAGACATTCAGGCTCTCTCTGGATATTAGTTTGATTGGTTTTCTTCTAAATCTTGGAAATATGTTTCTGTCTCCGTCAAACTAATTAATATATAATCACAAGCAATTGAGCTGTCCAATTTGCATTAAATTGACCTGATGCAGGGTTTATCTGTGAAAGCTTTGCCGTCTGACCTGCGTGTGCATTTGAGATTTCTGAAGTTGCAATACATATTGAATTTAATTAAATTGTATTTATAGTGTCAACTCATAACAGATGTTATCTCAGGCCACTTTTTAGATAGAGCCGGTCTAGACCACACACTGTAATTTACAATGAACCAACAATTTCCCCCATGAGCAAGCATTTTGTGAACCCAAATGTTTAAAAAATATTTCTTTGCATCCATTTATCCATTTATTGCATTTGTGTCCAGGTTCTAACTTGACTGTATTTTACTTAGCCTAGCTTTTCACGAGCCATTTAATAATAATAATAATGATAATAATAGTCAGGATATCTTAATTTCTGATACATTGATTTTTACCTTTTTTCCCCAACTCTCCTAACCCCCAAGTACAACATCTAATCCCTGTTGTGCCCCTTTAATGTCTGGTATCCCTTTATTTATCTTTAGGTTTTGGGTAAATTTGATTATGTGGCAAGGCTTGATTAAAAATTTGGGAGGTGTAAATCTGGCTGTAGACAAAACAGATGGATGCAAAGATGTAATTTTCATGACTCAGTAACAAGCTTTGTTCATTGGAAATACACTGTTGTTACTGGGAAAACAGACCTATCCAAATTCCTCTAAAAATCCCTTTAAACCACCGGTCCGTACTGGTGGTGAATAAACTACATATTTGATGAGTGAGCCTTAATTAAACTCAAACATCTATTTAAATTCATGTTCTTCTCTATGTCTCTTGTTCTTCTCAGAACTATTCAGTCCTGGATGTGAGACCTCCACACACCATCATCACTCTAAACAACTCCATGTACTGGCAGGACTTTGAGGACACTTGTGTCTACGAGTGTCTGGACGGAAAAGACTGCCAGAGCTTCTTCTGCTGCTTCGAGGAGTGTAAAGGCGGCGGCTGGAGAAAAGGTCGTGTCCACATAGATTTACTTGACCTGGACGCATACTCGCGTGTCTTTTTTCCCACCTCCTTCTTGCTGTTTAACATTGTTTACTGGGTAGGCTATCTCTACCTTTAGCACACTGTTCTGCTGGTGACAGAAAATGGACAGCACAGTTTGACAGAAATCCAAGATTAATTAAAAGGTGACGCCAAATAAACTCTTTCCTGTGCTGTCTGGAGCGGTTACCTGGAGACAAACAGACAGCGTGCATCTGCAGGCCTGTGCCAAGCAGAGATTTCTGCCTCTATGACTTCAGGTATGATAATAGGACACATTACTGATTCCCTTCAATATGCTGTACACAGAGGGAGGACAGGATGGACTGTGTGCTAATGACCATCTAAAGGCAAAGAAGGAAATGTGCTTTGCACTGCAACCCCTAACTTCTCAATCAGGAGGATGACTTGTGTTGTAGGGAATGTACCGGCACGTAATTATCCAGACATCAGTTCAATCCAGTTGATGAAAATCCAAGGACGTTCAAACCATTCTTAGTGCCTTCCTCTGGAGGGGTAGATAATATCTGCTACAGTAATCAGGGAATAATGATTTATATAAAATAGAAGAGCCTGGCTTTGACTGGTTATGGCTGTTCTTATTCAAAGCATTGAGTTACATTTATAAAACAACCATTTGTTGTAACAACAAGATAAAAAATGATTAGGTTTTTATCTCTTCATACTGACTTTAGGCATGACTCATTCCTCCTGCTTGCAACACTACAGTGGCCCTCTACAGTATAAGAAATAAACTGGTTCCCAGGGAAGAGAGTGGTTTGAATAAACCTTACAGCAGAATGAATACTGATACAGTATGTGCTTTGCTTTATTGGCATAATTGTTTATGTTAGTGGATGTGAAGTCAAAGATTTAAATGCTTATTTTAGACAGTGTGCTTGCAGGCACACATCTCTCATCGTTGGGAGAAGGCCCAGACCACCAACACTTTCAATGACATGTTTTTGAAAATACCTTTGCTTTAAGGGAATAGTTTTGGATAATTTAGGAATCGGCTTTCTTACTAAGAGTGAGGAGAGAAACTTGATACCACTCTCACGTCTGTAGCCTTCAGCATGCTGAATAGCAGCTACAGTCTGCAGCCGGTTAGCTTAGCCCCTGTTTTCAGCCTTTATGCTAGTTAACAGCTAGCCTGGCCATGTCTGAAGGTAATATAATTGGCCTGCCACCTCTTTGGATTTTGTACATATTAAACAACATATAATGTGTTATTTACATTACATTACATTTAATTTCTGCGAGTGAGTTTGTACCTGTGGACATTTTCAGGCTAGCCATTAGCCCCTGTTTCTTATCCTTTATGCTAATGTGGCTGCTGCTGCAGCTTCGTATTCATCGTACTGGATGGCCAAATTAAATATAATGGGTGTCATTTGTACATTACTGTAGGCACAAATATGATAATCCCACTCATCAGGATCACTCATCTCTGTTCGGCCGTTGACTTTTATTTGCATGCAATAGACAGTTATATATTACCCTGAAGAAGTTATAATACATTCTGGGATAGAATTATGGTTTTAATAAGGACTGTTTGTATTCTAATTTGATTCTGTGTTTGTATTTGGCATTAGCAACCATTGAATTGCCTTAGTGTAGCCTGCCCAGAGCTGAGATGAACACCAGAATAGATATTTACCTCTTATAATAACCTCATCATGAGGAAGACCTCATTTCAGCGATGGTTACGTCTTTACCTTGGGCAGTATACTTAAGCGGAACTTTTTATATCCCTCTGTTTTCTTTTTATTATATAGGCTACATATGCCAAATATTTCACACATGTGCCCATTTATGTTTTCAGGCACGTATGAACAACACTAATATATTTCATTGCTGCACAAACAGTACAGTACGGTGGTGAAATTCTTATGACATGAAAGAAATATAGTATACATAAAGTTGGCTTTTTAACTGTGGGGTATTTAGCGATGGCCAGGGTTGATGCTGTGTTCACACTGTGGCAGTACGCAGTCGATGGGAAACTGAACGGTCGTCATTTCCAACCGGAGAAGAACAATAAACTCCGCCAGCGCTGGTGGAATGTGCCGCCTCGTGTGCCTGCAGATAAACTGATGCTGAGTGAAAACGGACGCAGCCACGTGTCGAAGCACCTGTGTGTCGCGTCTCAACCAACACAACGTACAGACAGCAGTTCATCTTCTACAGCTGCAAAGATTAACCCATTAGTTGTCAAATATAAAATTATTCGCAAACTAGTTTGATAATCGTTTGAGTCCTTTTTTATTACAATTCTCTGATTCCAGCTTCACAAATTGGAATATTTTCTAGTTTCTTCATATCTCGATGACAGTTAACTGAATATCTTTGAGTTTTGGAAATATTTGAGGACGTCATGTTGGGTTTTGGGAAAAAAACTGATCTGATTTTCAAAACAACTAATCAATTAATTGAGAAAATACTCAACAGATTAATCAACTATGAAAATAATTCGCTGGTTGCAGCAATAGAAATAAAATGAATAGAAAGCCATTTTTGTGTACCATTGTCATGGTAACGTATAAGCTTCCAATAATAAGCCGACTTCTGGCAAGGCGCGGAGCTGAGGTTTTGCACTGACAGACAACACCGGTGTCTGGGTTGCTTTTCTGCGTCGGGGACAGAGAATGAGCCGAACAGCAGGCTGGGTCTAACGCTAGTGGTCCGCTGACCCTCTGCTGCTGGATCCAACTGTCCCTCCTCACTCCCTGCAAGTCTGGAGAACGTCTCTTGAGCTGCATTGGGCGGCTCTCTTCCAAGCAAGCTGCAACACACTGACGCGCATTGTCTCTATGTCAACTAACAACAATCGCCATTTCGTTGTGTATCAATCAAAGGACCACGGGAAACAGTTCGATGGCCTTTCTGTCCCTTTTATTTCTATGGCTGCAGCCCTACTTTTTTGTTCTTTTCTTTGGCAATGTAGTCATTTTTTTAATCCTACCTACTTCATAAGAACTAAAAATGTTAACATGGTATTTTATTGGCCACAATGTAAATGCAAAAGTATTGTTTTATAATCACGTGTATGCTCATTGATTGATTAATTGAATTACTCTGTGGAGCCCAGAGGTTGCAGTGTTCTAACTCCTTTCTGCTGACAGATGAAGGGCGATGCAATAAGTTCTTCTGAGTGGTGCTATGGTTTACAATAACTGTCATTATCATGTTAGAATACAATGTGATTAAAGCTCAAATAACATACACTCTTTGTGGGGCATTTTTGTCTTAACTGACTGAGAGAGGGGAGACATATCTATACGACAGAGACCCCAGGTTGCACCGGGATGCACCCATTTGTTTTTCACCCAAGTTTGTATTGGGAGAATACAAACACAGGGCCCTGGCTGTTGAAATCTCAGTGTTGACTCCCACTGTATCATCAGGCAATAGTGTCTAAAACACAAAGCAGAAAGGGACACTTGAAAGTTCTGGCATCGTTTAACGTAGTAGTAGTAGTAGTTGTAGTTGTAGTTGTAGTAGTTCTTTTGAATAAGACTCAAATGTAAGGTTGAGAGTTATCGTGAACACTGCTCCAGATGGTCTTTGAAAGTTCATTATTATCACATTTTCTGTAGGATGTATGGGATTTACATAGGACAATAATACCATGGTTTATGGTCTAAAAGAGTTAAATAAAAACTGATTTCCCACCGGCTGTCACCACCCCTCTCTACTGTACGTACCCTGTCAAATTGGCTGTTGATTTAGCGTCGTTTTGCCAACATTTTTCTGTATCATCCTTCCAGACGCAGGGAAAGCAAAAGGGGTACACACTGGGCAGGGTTTAGGCTGGGATTTGATCCCAGGCCAGTATGGACATGTGTGTGGCTCCAGACTGAACTGTTGAACCAGGTCTGTGATCCGTGTCATCTGCGCCCAGGATCAGCAGGACTTGTGCAGATGGGGCATCTGAGGGACAGACATTTACACATGAAATGTATCTGTCTGCCAATAACGTGCTATGTAAATCCCTCGCAAAGAAAAGTTGTGTGTTTTTGTGATTCGGAAATCTTTGTCATGTAAATCTTCAGAGTCTTAGTGACGTTGTACAATAACCTCAGTGCAAACACTGCATTAAGTCTAAGCCACATTCAGTATTGTGATGAATAAGCCAAAGACGTGTTTGTGTTACTTTATTCTCTGATAGTTTGAATCATGTTGGAGGGAATTGTTGTGTTTTGGGTTACGACTTCAGTTTTCATGTATTCAGTGCAGTGCTGTCAAGTGCCATTGGACTGAAAACTATGAGCGTACCAGAAATGATGAGCCTAGAAGCACTCTAAGATGGTTTAAGTTATTTGCCAATTCATCCACGGATTGTATTATTTGTGGCAGAAATCTCACTAACTGCTACTGTACGTGCTAAAGAGGAACTTGAAGAGTGTCTCTGCTGCTGTATGCAGAGTGCAGCTTTTCACCAAACTTGTGCTATCTGCAGTGTACTTCAACAGTGGTAAATCATATTTTTGTTGACATGTATTATCTCCTATCTAACTTACTGTATGCATAATACTCAACTTCTGTTTTGTGTTTTCATATTTGTGACTTCAGTGTGACATACGGTAGATATCTCATTACGCAATGGTACAGTCAAGTGCACGTGTTGAGATTGTACTCCTCAACAGCGTGGTGTCCTGTGAGTCGGGTTGTTTTTATAATATTTCTCCTTTTGGCTCCAGTATCTACAATCCATTTCTGATGTCCATGCTATTTTCATACCTATGTTGTTTTTTTTTGAATAAAGTGTTTGTTTTTTATAAATGTACATCAGTGCAGTCAATTTGGCATTTTAAATATCTTGTTTAAATGTATTTTTAAAGCTATAATGCGTCGTTTCTGTGTGTCCCATGAGGAATCCTAAATGACGACAACACTGTCGGCGCATCCACATGATACAAGCCTTCCGTGATCGCGCAACAACCCCCCCCCCCCCACCCTTCCTCCACACAGTTCTATTAGGACACGGAGGATTGAAAAAACATCATGGACTCTTCAGAAGAGGTCATTATCTCCACACGATTTTCTGCGCGTGAAAGTTGCCAGACAACACAATCTTCTGAACATAGTCATACTGAGAAATCATGAGAGAGTTGTGTGGAGCTGATAGTCTTAATTAGCTTTGTAGACACTAATTTGGCCAAAAACGTTACACACTGACAGTTTTAAGGGTATATTAGAAAAATAAACCACAACTGTTTTATTTTGTCAAAATCAATTTTATACAGATTGAGAAGCACGATAGGACCCATTTTGCTGTTACTCCATTCATAAACTGTTAACCTGCAACAAAAACACAAAATGGCCACCAGTCGCCATAGTTCACCTGGGCAAAATGTTTGAACAAAGAATGTTGGTGCAGACCAGTCCAGTTCCCCTGGGAGAGAAAACAAACTGACCCTGAGTCTGTCTTCAAATTCAATTGCTTGAAACCCAATAAGACTTTTCCTAAAGGAGGAGGGAAGTAACAGAATTGGCTGCTCTTGTTTGCTTATACCCATACAAAAAAAAGATGAAATTGTGTTTGCCCCTTCGCCACAGGGGCAAATATGAGCCTTTGCACAGAACATAGTAGCCTGGTGTAGGGAGTCATAGATACAAAACATCAAATAAGGGTTGAAATCTATTTAAAGGTCAAGTCGATATGGTTCTAATGGAAATAGCCACAGTTAACAGGTCTGTGGGTTATCCACGCTAAAGGTTTCTGGTACAACTTCACCTACTTGCAAGTTGCATGGAGACAGGACTGAATGGACTCAAAACTCCAGTATTATTTTATGAAATAAAAAAAACCTTTAAATGTTCTTTATATAGTTGTGTATGTTGATGCTGGTGACTCATTGTTAGGACAGTTTAATTGTTCTCAATACTTAATTACTAACTACTAGTACTGCTGTAGTTTTGATCCTTTGAGAGGCTTTAAGTGGCTGTTATATATTGTAATGTATTTTTTTCAATGCTGTGAGCACCACAGATAGAATTCTATTAATCCCCATTACATAAAGGTGGAAGCAGAAATTCAGAGGGAGGAAAAATCTGCATGGCATGGTGACATTAGTGCTAAGTAAGAATGGATGGCAATGTTGGTTGGTCAGTCAGTAGATCACTTTGGTCCAGACAGACTACTGGATTGTCCATGTTCCCCATAGGACATGGTGGTCCTCCTAACTTTTCATCCCACGCCATTGTCAGGTCCAATTGTTAGTCCAAAGGTTTGGTTTATGACCAAATACCTGCAAAACTAATGACGTACCCATCAGCCTCAGCTGTACTTTGTGTTTGGCGCTAATTATGCTAAATGCTAAAGGGCCTTTCAGACTAAAGGTGGTTTGAGCTGCTCTGGGCAGGAGGTTCAACACACTTCTACAACATGCTGCCATCAATTTACCAAGCAGTGCTGACGTCATCAAAAATCATTGGGGTGCAACGAAAGCAATGGGAAATAATGTGTTTCAGAGCGCAAAGGCCCTTAACACACTTAACCGAAAAGGTGAACACATTATACCTGCTAAACATCAGCATGTTAGAAATGTCATTGTGAGCCAGTTAGCATGGTAATATTCAGCTCAAAGAACCTTAAGTACAGCCTCGCAGACCTGCTAGCATGGCTGTAGACTTGTATAAACCTTATAAAGTTGAAATGGCAAACTTATTAGCAAACAGTTGTCAACTTACATATCCAGAAAGATACATAAAAACATTGGCATTTATTTTAAAGTTGTGTTTCTGGCCATCCACGGAATGTGCGTCCAATGTTCACTTTTTGTTAAGCTCTGCTTTAGTCCTGAAAGTCCTTAAAAGTTCCTAAGTGTGAGTGTGAAGTGTGGGTGAAAAAGTAGAGTAGATGCTAAGGCAGGATACCTCTCTAAGGCACAATCAGCCACTTACAGGTACTGTCAAGGTGCAGGGGTTTCCCATGTCAGAAGTCGAGGTGCAGACTGTGCAAAAAGGTCTCTGAGACAGGAACAGAATACACTGATCAGAACAACAAAGCAACGATTCCAGGTCTGTGCGTTGATTCATTCAGGAACCACTGGCTGTGGAGTCGTTAAAATGATCTCTTTGTGTAGGAGCAGTACAGACGTGACGCAGCCAGAAACTAAGTAGTCCATCAAATTCATAGATCAGCACTGCGTTGGTCAGTCGTCACCTTAACTGTCTACTCGGCACTATAAAATTGTCGGTTGCCACGGTAACCGTGTTCTTTCTGATATAATGAAGTGTGACTAAAGATCTGATCGCAAGCAGCGAGGGAAGTCTGACTCCATTTTGTAAAATGGCCTTGACAACATGTTGCCTTTTGTACTTTTCATTCCATTGGTATGCTAATGGTCACACACTTTACTGAAACTCAGCACACTCAAGTAACTCCTGAGATGTATGAAAGATTACAAAAACATTCAAGCACAAAACAAAACAGATAATGCATGATGTGCTCAGAGATTTTTTATTGAGCTCTATGAATGAAAGCGTGGTGTTAATGTTCTTTCATTTGACAAAAACATTTGAAAAAACGAAGTTGGCCAAGCGTTTATCTACTCACATTTGAAACACTTTGGCATCAGTAAAAACACTCATAACCTTTTACTTTTTGATTCGACTGAGGCCCGTTTGGGCTAATAGGATTTTTCCACGTGTCCGAGTCGGCCCACTTTAGCCGTGCTGTGCCATGCCAATGATGATGTGCATTTCCACTACTGCCTTGTGGTCCTGCTTGGTGACACCAAAGCACCAAAGAACTGTTGTATCCTAGAAATGGATACTGACGGCAACACCACTTTTAGATCTGTGCAGTAAGAAAGAATCAATCGGGCAGAATGTGGTTGATTGACACTTATTTTGTTTAAGAAATACAAATTAAAAATCAATGAATTAAATCAAATCTTCCTAAATTTAAAGTATTTTGGCAAATTGAGAGAGAGGTTAAATACAGTATGGGGCTGCAGTGATGATTGTCTAGCTGCAGATAGCTACGCAAAGTAGAAAAATTAAAAAAATATTATATACAGATGTAAAGCAGACCACACATGTCAACCGCATGTTAGCACCAGAAGAAAAAGTCAGATGTTTAGGATTCATCATCTGGGCACCAGATTTGTATTGCAGTCCATCTAGTAGTGACGTACTGACAGACAGACATTACCACCCCTGAGGCCACGTCTCTAACATGGCTATTAATCAAAGACGTCCAATGATTGCACGCAACAGTAATATTAGTAAGGGGAAAAAAAGACAAATTGCATTCACTAGATCATTGAGTTTCTGCAATCTGATATTTATACTACATTATATTTTCATTGCTTGGTAAGCACTGGCATTTTGTAATTTATCCAGTTGTTGTCATGTTGAATATCAAATTATTATTTTATCCCATTCAGTAGCATTTGTTCAAGTAGTCCTTTGTTTTGATATTTGATCTACATTTATTTAATCACTCAAACTTCATTTTGTTGTCTTAGCACTAGAAAAAGAAGTAGTATTTTTAAGTAATCAGTGACCCCGACCCTCAAACCCAATCCTCAGCGTTTGCATTCAGGCTGGAGGAGGCTGGTAGTTAACCGGAGGCTCTGCACAGTGGATCCTCGGGTGCAGCCTGCTGGGAGCAGGTGTAGAGCAGCAGGGAGAGGCTGGAGGATGGAAACAGTCAGCTGCTGGAATAATCTCCTTCTCGCCCCGTACAGTACTGATTCTCACAGACAGTCTAATCACTCCACAGTAGACTGAGTCCTACGCTGTATGAGAGTTCCCAGGCAACAGTTCAGAGAAACTACAGTAGTTCACAGTAAAGATGATAATTCTTGAGAACTTAAGTAAGTAAGTCATATAATAATAAACCCTTTAACTTACTAAGTCTGCACTTCAGCATCTTGGAGCATTCAGGACCTTTTCAATGTCCTGTAAAACAATTAAGGGTTACACAACTGAACTATTTTCTACAAGGCTACACAGCAGACTGGTCCGAACCCTCTGTTCTACTGAGACATCAGATCAACGTGGAACATATCTGCGTGCTCACCACGTATCGGATCACGCTCACAGAGAGTGCTCTAACATGTTTTTAAAACACATTTGGAGAAATCCATTTATTTTCTCTTGTGTCAAGAGTTAGATGAGAAGACGCTCATGTAGTACGCCAAATATGAAACTACAGTTAGAAGACGCGTTGGCTTAGCTTAGCATAAAGAAACAGGGAGAAACTGTTAGCATTCCACCTATGAGCAACTTTAAAGCTGCATTCATGGGGGGGGGTGTAGACAGAATGGGAAGAACAGGAAGGTCTCCTGTTCTCTCTTCTCTGTTCTCTGGAGTTTTTCGGCATCATTCTAAGATAGGTGCCCACACTGCTAGCCTTGTAATATCATTTAACTAGCCCAAATTAGCTACTTTTGCTATGTTACATATTTTTAGCAGTTTGTTAATAAGTGAAACCACATACAAACAAACTATTTAAAGGTTATTGTTGAATTAGCTGATTGTTGGACTGTACAAGTTTTAATATTGGAGTGTTACTATTATTTTGGTGATGATTAGTGAGCTTTAGAGGGGCTGGTAGGATCTTGGACAAATCTCTTTTCTCCTGTTTTTGTGCTAAGCTAACAGTCTACTTAGCGGACATGGCCTTCTTATCTAACTAGTATTTTACAAATTGCAAAACTATTGCTTTAAAATCTTTTACATTTGGATTTAAATGTGTGTTGCATTACATGACATTACAACAGGCTATTTTTTAAGTGCAATTTGGCCTAGCATTGAAAATAAGCTAATCTCGCTGTGATGTTTTTATTGGTGTCTCAGCTGTTTTCATCAGATTGTTTGAATAACCAAAGACAAGAAAGTTAAACCCTGCATGGATCACGACTTCAACTCTCACGCCCGTACTCTGTTTCATCATGAACACAATGCCTAGATAAGAAATCCAATTAAGTCGATGCTGTGCAGTCTTATTTCCCATTTCTGGGATCATCTCATACATGTCTATAAACAATAAGCCATTGAAAGTGTAATACACATTTGTCATAGATATGCAAATGCCCTTTTATTAAGGGACGGAACGGTAACAAGGCGAGTGAGTTTTGATCAGCCGTGATCACAACTGGGGTTCAACCAGGAAGAGACACTGCATCTTTTAGTCTGGGAAACCTCTTGTCTGTTGGTTTGAAAAGAAAATGATTTGCCTCTGGTGGCTCCTGTTTCAATGGTTCGCTGCGAGAGATAATAATCACAATTCACCTGAACACAGTGGAGCATGGTACAGTCTAAATCAGGCAGCGGTGTCAAGTAACGAAGTACAAATACTATGTTACCTTGCTTAAATAGAAATGTATGCTTTACTGGAGTATTCATTTTACAGCAGTCTTCTTCCTTCTACTCCTTACATTTTCACGCAATTATCTGTACTTTCTACTCCTTCCATTTAAAAAAAGCCTAGTTACTCCTCTCTGGTTTGGCCTGTGTAGTTATAATGAATGCGAAGACTTTTGACCCCTCTGAAATCAGGAGTGTCAAGCCTTGTGCTTTAGAGGTCTGACAGTTTGTAGGTTTGGGTTTCAGCGGGTGATCTGTATGATTACTTCTGCCTGGTTAAACATGCTAATCTGTGAAACCAGCTGCTTTACCGTTGGAATGGAAAGAACTCTTGCAGGGTCTTGACCCTCCGTGGCGGCCGGCTTCACGTCGGGCCCAATCACTACACCCAGCGGTCGGCCGCAAATCTTCAACCAAGGTTTTAACATTAATGTGTCTTATCACATTACGCAAAGACAGATGGAGCTAGTCTACAATTTACAGGATAGACAGAGACAAATGTATACTCAATCTTTTTAATTGATTCTTGTTAAGACAGCAAACAAGTGTAGTCAAATGTCAGATGGTTCCAATAAACCTTTTTTAATGAATAGGGAGGAAGCATCCGTCCAAAGCTTGACTTTTAAAATGTCATGACAGTGACTTTAGATATTTTACTCCGGAAACTACAAACTACAAAAATGTGTTTTCATCATGGCTCACCAGCCTAAAATACTCCATGAGTACATTCATTTCTCACCTCTCATTAACTTCCCTATGCAATGAAAATCAACTGCTTGTTCAAAAACCAGCAGGCCTTTAGTCACAACCAGCACAGGCCCATTTCTTTATTTATGATGGGTGATTTTAAAAACCCCACTGCGATAAGCATGCTACATCACCTGCCAATAAGGATTACGTTCACGTGCTATGCTGGTCAACCCAGTAGACAGTGATGAACACTAGTCAGTGGAACTTAAGTGTCATTCAGCCACATTGTTTAGATGAGCTTGTTGCACACAGCAATCTGCCGTTTTGAAAGCATAATCTCACAATCTCAATAGGCTTCGTCGATGACATTGAATGCCTTTTCCTAGAAACCTGCAGGCTTACACCCTCCCACCACAGTAGCAAAGCTGCACAGAGCGTGGGATTGTCATTATGCTATAATCGTTTTGTTTCCTTTCACAAGAGTCTGTCAGGAATGTAAGAACCATCCAGAACTACAGTAACACAAACTCTAATTTCAACACTGTTAATGTCAGTTTCCAGAGGAAACCAGAAGACTTGCGACAAATTTGCTTTTCTAATTTTTTTTAATCGTATACTGAGTAAATTATATGGTTTTGAATCTGTTCAAAGTGTCAAACTGCCAGTTAATGCAAACTAAGCTTAAAATAAAGTCCATGCCCATTTACGAAACAGGATGTGTGTATC
This sequence comes from Etheostoma spectabile, assembly GCF_008692095.1. NCBI lineage: Eukaryota > Metazoa > Chordata > Actinopteri > Perciformes > Percidae > Etheostoma > Etheostoma spectabile. The sequence goes on along the minus strand of NC_045741.1, from coordinate 24,296,015 downwards.
GTTTCATACTATTGGCACAGTGTGTAATACGTGCAATGGGCCAGATGTTCTGTTACTTTCCTCTTCCTTTGTGTTGGCGTTCTAACCTCTGGTGGATTTCTGAGGACTAAGGTTACCTGGTCCTCAGATCTCTGCTGGGTAAATCCAGACAACTAGCTAGACTATCTGTCCAATCTGAGGACTATGGTTACCTGGTCCTCAGATCTCTGCAGGGTAAATCCAGACAGCTAGACTATCTGTCCAATCTGAGGACTATGGTTACCTGGTCCTCAGATCTCTGCTGGGTAAATCCAGACAACTAGCTAGACTATCTGTCCAATCTGAGGACTATGGTTACCTGGTCCTCAGATCTCTGCAGGGTAAATCCAGACAGCTAGCTAGACTATCTGTCCAATCTGAGGACTATGGTTACCTGGTCCTCAGGTCTCTGCAGGGTAAATCCAGACAGCTAGCTAGACTATCTGTCCAAATAAAACTACTTCTGAATGCACACATGTTCCACCAAAACAAGTTCCTTCCCAAGGTTAGTCTGCAGCTGCACATTGGCCCTGCCCAAGACGATTGTGATTGGTTTAAAGAAATGCCAATAAACCAGAGCACATTTGTCTCCCATCCCAGAATGCTGTGTGGATTAGCAGCGCTGCAGAGGAAGGTCTGGCAATGCAAGACTACAAAGACTGTAGCAAATACCTAGAGCTGTACTTACCATTTCCAACTAGTCCTTACAGCATCATCATGAATCACTGCGCAGCTTGTTCAGCACAACAAGACGCATCTGTGAAAGCCCTGCCTTCTAAGTATAGCTTAAAGTTCACTATTATCCATGCACTGCAGAATATAATAAATTATTTTTTCTCACTCTGTTTCATAAACTTTTCCACAGCTGTTACAATTACAACATTCTAATCATCTGTAAATGTTAATGTAACAAAATAATTTCACATAAATGGGTTTTTACATAAGGCATTTAATAATGCACTGTGTAATTTGTCCTCTCATACTAAATAAAAAAGAAAGACCCTCAATGAGGTCATTTCGCGTCGATAGGGTGATCAAAGAAGGAAATGTTTATTTCGGTCTATTTCCCATTGTCTTGTAACAGAAGGATCAGGGTTTTCAAAAATAGCCTTTAAAGTGAATCCCCTTAAGCTCCCTCCCTCCAGCTCTTAATTACAGAGGGCAGGAAACATTTAATCCCTTCTTGATGGATAAGAGCATTAGAAGTTGATAGAGGAGGATGAATTCTCATTGAACCGGTGTAATTAATTAGTTCTTGTGGCTACAGGAACAAGAGTTTCACGAGAAACTAAAATACAACAAGTCTTCCAACCCTTACCCCGATAGCAGTCTTCTATTCCTTCCCTCTAACACGGCCCGCGGGAGATCCTCATAAACGCCGCTAGCATTGGAGAAAATACATCCTTAGAGAATGTAACGGTCGCGGTTTAACCACGACGTTAACGTTGAGAAACAATCGCAGATTGGTTAGATTTAGGCACAAAAAGAGTGTTATGTTTAGGCAACATTAATTAGTTAAGTTTTGAAAAAGATCACTAATGCTAGCTCGCTATTCCAGCAACACTGGCGGTGAGCCAGGAGAGAAAAATCCTGAGAAGAGAACAAAAAATGGCATCGAGAGCAAAGAAGAAAAACGTTTTGAGAGAAAAAAAATGTCACACTAATAGAAAAAATATATATTTGAGAGTTTAAAGAAGTATTTTCAGAGAGACTTTTTATTCTCTGAAATAATCTTAAAAATTTCAAATTTAAATTTTAACTTGTTTTAGTCTCAAATATTGGTTGGTATGAAATTTTTTTTCTCTCAAATATTGTTTTTTCTCTCATAAAATGCTTTTTTGCTATCAGTGTGATATTTTCTGTCAAACATTTTTTTTCTCTCAGATTATTTATTTTCTCACACAAATCTAACTCCATAAAAGTGCTTTAATTTGGAATTTTTGGTACACGTTGAAATGGTGAAAAACATACCGTAAAGCATCCATCGCCTGAAAAGAAAACCAAACATTTGAGTTTAGACAAGACCGTGCTTGATGTTCCTCTGCTCCAAAGACAAAATATTACGTTGCATTTGTTAATGGTGACACGTGGAATACATTCCCAAACTCATGCTTTCAACTCACTAAAGTGGAAAATGTTGACACCTAATATTTGTTTGGGTATGAGTATCACAAGCCTTTAACAGGGTAGATTTGGAAAATATTCAGTGTTTTTTAAGCAACATGTTCCCATCTTTGATTCTACCTGAGTTGAAAATGTTCATTATCCTGTATAAGTGCACTTCCAATCTCCTTTTTATGTGGATTTTCGCTTTGCACATAGAAAATAACAAAGAACGCAGCAAAGTGCGAATAAATCAATGTGTGAATCTGAAACTTGTGACATAAAGTGTGTGTGTGTGTGTGTGTGTGTGTTGTGTGTGTGTGTGTGTGTGTGTGTGTGTGTGTGTGTGTGTGTGTGTGTGTGTGTGTTTTTCAAGTCTTTGATGCTTCCTGGAAACAAATTTTGAATATTCAGTGGCCTGTCTTCAGGGAGTCAGTAATAAATAAATACGCTCCCTAACTCTCACTGAGGATGTCCAAACTAACACAAGATGAGTGGCTCACAGAACGGCTGGATTAGCTCCAGCTCCAACAAAAAGTCAGCAATTATGCAAAAGAGCAAAGCAAACAAGGCAAAAACTGTCCAGGAGCCATCTCATTTGTTGGTTTTCCAGGCCGAGTACAGAGGCCGGCAATGTGGCAATCTTCACCATAACAAAAAATAATAAAAAGGAAAACGACATGCTTACCATATTGTACCAAATGTTCAACAGTCATCCAGAAAAAGTCAATCATACTGTCAAGTGCTCTTCTAAGCTGTGAAAAGGACCAGACTTCAGATTTGGCAGAGATATGTTGAAACAAACAGCCGCTTCAAACTGTAGTTTGGTCACAGGACGTGTGTTGAGCGATGTGTGCACGACTTTCTGTTTTCTTTAAAGGAGAAGGTAATACTTCTCTTATTGGCAACAATTGCCATGTTGAAACATATATATGCTGAAGATGGAAATCTTCGGGTCACAAATATCTGGTTTCATTTTTTTAAAGGCTAAATTATTTCCTTTAAATCCTACACAGCTGAGGACACATGCAGTAGTTGTTAAAAGGATCATTTCTTTTGCTGGTTTGGTCTTTTTGTGCGAAATAAAATGTGTTCTTTAACTAGAAAGAATTATTCTATTTCTGTCAACAATACTAGCACTCAACTTGGAGTTATTGAGATGATTTCTGGGTAATGTAGTGAGTAGAGGTACTCCAAGGAGAATGAGGGGAAAGTGGATGCCACCAAAAGATCAAGTAGTAAGCAGTTCAAGCTCATGATTTGCATTAATGGTGAAAATACAACTCAGATTGTTCCTTTTTGGGAAGGTTCTAAACAACTGAAATATGAAATTCCCCTAATTGCTGATGCTATTTTACAGTTCATCACTTTGTCATCTAATGAGACTATGTGGCCCCTTGGAAACAGCGTTGGATCATGCATGTGTCTTTTCTCTCAATTGCCAATGTGCTCTCAGGCCAAAAAGTGTGGTTTTGGGTGATGGACACTAAAACGTTCACAGTTATCCACAATTTGGAGTTTGAATCAACCATAGAGGGGACAATGCAAAAAGTAGGTTTTATATAATATAAAGGCATGCCTAAAATAAAAACATACTGTATGAAAATGTGAGTTTAGCTATTCAGTCTAAGAAATGAAATAGATTATATGTGTGAAATGTAAAATGTGTGTAATTTGAGACGTTTCCAGGTAGTGGAAAATATTATTTATATATATATTTCCAGCTTACATAACAAATTGTTGTTGAATGGATGGTATTTAAGTTACGGTTCATTGTATTGCAGAAAAACAAAAGTAAAGTGTTGCCCCTCCGGCCATAAATGACTCGAACTCCTGAAACACATTAAACACATTAATGATGTATAACAATGTAGAGTTCTCTCAGGGTGGAAGTATCTTTAATAAATTAGCTGCTAATTAGTGCTGTGATCCAGAGCCCGGCTCTGTAATGGCAACAAAGTGGACAACACCAAACGATTCCTGCAACAATGACTGGAACAAACAGGGGGGTTCCACTTCAAGCTGTCCTGATCCCCTGGGAGTAAGACTTCACTGGGAAATAACAGTCCAACAGGAGCTCCACGTCGATCTGTGTAGTGGGTTTTAGTATGCCTGGGGCCTGACTCATTAAAGAAAACAGGAGAGTCACTTTCACTCTCAGTCGCTGCCAATAATCCCGGTAAGAGTGGAGCTGTGGATGTGGCAGCAGAACAACAGTGCAACTTCAGAGGAAACTCTGTGAAGTACCAGAAAGCTCTTCACATGAAAAGAGAGCACCACTCTGCTGCTCAGTGACAGTTATTTTATGATAGTGTTGCCATTAAGCTTTTTGTTTTGAGTATCCACTGACCTCTGTGTCCTCTACTTTACATTTTACAAGTTTCAACATTTTTGAGATGAGAGTTTTAGAGAACTCCCAAAGCATGAGTGGGAAAGTGCAGGTGGACAGAGCAATTATGATGCTGTCAGCAAAGAACAGGCAAGACAGCAGCCAAGTTCCCTCATTTAATAAGCGGTAGAAACATTATGTAAACCACTTTCTCATAAGGAGGCATTTAGAAAGAGTTTATGCATTATAACTGGCTTTATTAAGGATTGGTGTTGCACTTTACAATACTACCACCTAAGGAGAAGTGCTCACTAACAGATTTAGACAGATTTGTGAATGATATTTGAGAGAAATAAGCCTTTTGTGTACGTAGAAATTGTCTTAGATCTTTGAGTTCAGCACGTTAAAAATTAGGGGCAAAAACAAAAGTGTCATAATTTTGGTCAATGTATGTGAAAGTTAGGTATATACTGTATGTATGCACAACTGAAGTATGCATGTATATGCAAGTGTTGGTAGCAGTATGTGTTTATGTGCAACTAAAATATCTTCTCATATGGCTTGGGTATTTTCCATAGTCGTCCTGTATTTAGTTCATAATTTTAAACCAACCATGGTTAAACCAATCATAAAGCCATTTGTTACAATTTATAGACCCTTTATAAAGGGTTCCTCATCTGAAAGTGGTACCCAATAATTACAAATAAGAAACTGGAACAGAGCCAAATGAAAAGCAGAAAGATCTCAGCCTTTATTGGTCGAGTTTATCTCTGTCTGAACGTTGGGAAAGTCTCAACCATGAAACATAAATGGGCTGTGCAATAAATACAGGTGAGAGTTCAAATGGACAAGGTGAGAAGATGTAGTCCATTCCATGTAAGAGCATTTACACGATTACACTGATTCTACATTAAATATGGTTAAATTAACTAAATCATTGAGTTTACATGAGACCATTGTGTACACAGTACAATAGATAATATATATATATATAATGTTCAGATAACAGTCTAAATCTGTTTTATTTTAATCATTCTGCTGTTCTCCAATTTGATCGATGCTGTTCATTCATGACACGTTGGGATTTGGGCATCTGACAAAAATATTAGACATTAACTGTTATAAAATCCCTTTCACTGGGTATTGCGGGTTTCCTTTAAAATATCAGGATGGGTGAAATGTTTGCCTAAAACAGTGATCAGTGTCTCTAAAAGCAAATCAGTGTAAATCAACTCATTATTAGTCGTTGCTTTTTGTAAACAGACCATAGATTTTCAAAAGAACGAACAGTCTGACATCAGAGGACATAGCTGGAATCACTTGCCGCAGTTATACCCATTGAGGCAGTAGCACCATGTACAGCATTTTCTCCAGTAGACCCATGTCCTTCCCTTGGATCAACTCTTGTGAGGACACAAGGTTCGAATTTTTGTTGGTAAAACTCAACAGGAACTGATGCATCATAATCAAATTGTTGGATGTTAGATCAAAGTTCAGATCAAAGCTCCTGGAATTTTTGTCCCTGCTGTTGGACACGTCAGTCAAAGACATTTTCGATATATGGCTGCTGTGCTTCATATAGTGCCTTTAATCTGATTGGTCAATCAGGTTATTAATCACATTTACAGTAAGCTGAATGCTTGATGGGGTTGTCCACACACACACACACACACACACACACACACACACACACACACACACACACACACACACACACACAGTCTCTTTGGCTCTGTATGGCAGTTGTGGATCACATGTTCCATCCAAGTCCGATGTGGGTGGCCAGCAGGTAGCACATGCCGATCGTACACGTCATTATCATCATGGGGAATCCTAACCTGCAAGAAGCAATAAAACAATAGATTTACGTATTGACATATTAATACTGGGGAAAAATGTTGTGTATTTATTGGTCACCAATAACATTACCAGTGTAACATAAAAAACTAAAAGTTGCATGCGCACATTAACCTGCTGATGTCACTATGAGAAGCACTATGTGCAGTGACCATGTTAATGGGCATGTCGGGAGGGCGGTGGGGGGGGGGGGGGGGGGGGGGGGTCACAGGGTAGACACTCCAAATCTGTCCCTGCAAGGCTAATGTCCAAGAGCTCATTTAAAATTACCCTTGTTGGTATCCAAGTTAAAGGTGGGTGGTGGTAGGGTATGAGTGGGAGTGAATAAGGGGCCCAATTTGGAAAATGTGTTCCTTGTGTACATAATTCCTGACGGCCTGCATGTCACCTCACAGCACAGCGTCTGACTCTGAGCCTGACAAGCTCTGAATCGGCCACTGACAGTGGCTACAGTGACATTTGTATCAAAACACTGTGGTGTGTGTAATACATGTCTAAATGTGTGTGATATTGTATATAGTATAAATGTATGTATATGACGCAGACGCCGACGCTGACGCCAGCGGTAACACGTGGCCTCTGTTGTTGCGGAAGTTTGTCATTGTGCATTATAATGCAATGCAGGCTACATACAGCACAGCCATGACAACACCATAACACACAGTACAAACAATATAAAGTGTTAAATGATTGCTGTACCTACTGTAATTTAGGCATGTGTCGAGTTTCATGCCATTTTTCTAGTCCAACAATACAATCACAGTCAAAAAAATCATTAAACTTCTCAACAGGCCAACACATTTGGCTCTCTACATCAGACATAGGCAGCTGACTGCCTGAAGCAACGTGCTCATGAGTAAATGTTTAATAAGGCGGGGGGTTCTTCACAATGCCACCTGACATCACAGCCTCCTTCTACAATTTTTCAGTGTACGATATAGGCTGTGAAATGTTTGACTGTTTTCTGTCATTCTCTCTTTTCTTTCTTTGGACAACTCCAGAACAAACAGGTGGACGAGCACTCAACGTTGAATCAATTAGCCGTCTGTACACAGCTGACATGACTTTTAGAAGCGTGTCTTTTTTTAGAGGCTAATTTTCTGGTGAGGCAGAAAGACATCAGAAAATTACAATGAGTGGAAAATAAATGGCCAGTGTAGAGAACACGTCTTTACATGCTACACTTTAAAGAAGCCTAATTTCAAATGAACTGCAACTTCAACTGCTTTTCTTTATTGAACTACTGTATGGTTTTTCTTTGTATTAGACCTATTCTAAATGGCAGCCACAGGGTAATACATTCTGTATATGTGAAAACCTTTTGGCCAATGCAACAGATGACACATGTGACACTGTACTGAACCCCAAGGGGAGACTCTCTTTTCACTCAGCTCAGAGGAGGGAGATCAGAGCTGCACTAGAAGAGCTGGTCCAAATTCAGGTTTGCTTAAGGACAACTCAGGCTGCTCCTCCTGCTCACTGCTGCTCCAAGACATGTCAAAACAGGCTTGCATATTACTTGCCAAATCACATCATGCATGACGACATGAACAAAAAAGCCTTGTAGTGCACATGAACAACTAACTATTCCAAAGTTGGGCACCAAGTTTATTTTGAGCCCTTGGTAAATTGTGCCATTGCCTGGCATTTTAAAGGCCTGCCCTACTCTCAATATAATTACTGAAATTACGTTAGCTTCATGATGCAACAGCCATGTAAAACTGACAAAAAGGCCAGACTGCTTTCCAAATTTTTCATTCATCACTTAGTATCATGAATAGAAAATGTGCCCATAGATGACTCCAGATGGTTTGTCATTTGGACGTCTACCATGTCCTATATGGACACATGGCTGCTCCGGTGGCCAGGGATCTGTTTGCCCCCAGTCTTTGACACAGATCCCTTTTGGAGGATAAAAAAAAAAAAATTATATATATATATTTCTGTCAAAGCGGAAAATAAGTAAATAAAACTATTGTACCCCTACCAAAAAAAATTGGGAGAACTCATATTGTTGAAATATCATTTAGAGCAGATGTTGCTTTCTAGTGTGACAGCGTGTTATTTCGGTAACACTTTATTTTAAGTGGTGTCCACAAGACTGACATGACGCTATGTCATACCTATCATATTTTTGGTATGGCCTCAGCTCACTTGGATCCTGGACTGAGGTGATACTAAATGAAGGACCTGTTGGCAGGTACCAGAGACTTTTATCATGATGGAAAACCCAAAAAGGCGAGTAGAGTGGAGGCGAGTACATATTCTATCTGGTCTAAATGTACTTTTACCAACAGACATACTTTTCATTTTTTCAGTGTGAAACAGCTATTACAATAACTGCTGTAGAACACATTCAGACAATTATGTGAAATGGCAAATTTAACTGTGCCAGGTTTAGGTGCAAGGTGTTTTTAGCGAGAAGCAAAAGGTTATTTAGGTTATGTCTCTCGGCCTCAGGTGTTTTCTGTCTACCTGGGCAGGACTTCTTCTCTGGGGATCTTGTTTTGGTTCAGTTAGCATGGATGTTCAGTATTTGATGGGCAGTGAGTCATAGGTGCCTATGATTTGTTTGTTTTTTACTTTCCAATAATAACTTTGCATTTTATGGAAATATGTGGGGAAAAAACACCTGATTATGACAACAGAAGTATAGTTGGTGCATGATTATAAAGAGAATAAGTCTTATTTGATATTAAATACAGTGACCCACAGTTGTTTGGATACTTTAACCAGAAGAGTGCACTAGTATTTAATTTAAGTCACTAATGGATTAACTTTATTCTGAAAATGTAGCAATTGGTACCTAATTGGGGGTCCTTATTATCATAAATTATTAAAGACATGTAGTAAAGTATGCTGCTTGTAGCTATTACTGAAACATAGTTTTAATGTGTATTTAATTCTGCTTATCTGCACCTGGATAGGTGCAAACTGTCCTTAAACAACACAGGACTGATCAGGGGTGTCAGAGTCACTGACATGAAATGAGGTCACATTCTGAACTTTAATTAAAGTCATTTCTGACAGCTGGCAAAATTTAAATGTTTGGAGGATTTAATGTCTCACAGGAGAATGCAAGTGTAGTTAGGTGTGGATGCAGGGCCCTAACTGACTAGTTATCCCTGTTCAGATTCAGAATCAGAATCAGAAATACTTTATGGATCCCCTAAGGGAAATTCTGTAATTCTTTTGTATCTTTTGTTATGCTGCATCATTAATAACCTTAATCTGAATTGTTAGGGTTAACACATGTCAATATCAGAAATGGAAAACAACAAAATTAAAAGGTTTAGTGTATAATTCTCAAAATACACATAATACAGAAAATGGTCTATGAAGGCAAAAAGGACTGAAATCATTTTAAAGCTTTTCATGTGAATTCTGTTTCCTTTTCAAAAACTTGGAACTAGTTAGCAGATACTGGCCTATTGTACTGTTTCTGTCCTCTCTCTCTCTCTTGTGTATAAAGTCCTCCTGAACCACAAGCCATTTCAAAGCCCTATTTTAAGATGACCTTTCAGAATCGTCCATAGATCGAGTCTTTTGCACTGGAGGAGCTGAGGAAAGCACACAAGAAGTCCAGAGGACCTCGAATTAAAGAGTAAATGTTGCTGATATTTGTGTCAGTGTATTACTCTTTATTGTTACAACCATTTCTTTATTCAGATGAACACAATTATGCAGATTATATTTAAAATGCATGTGGACGTGTCAAATTAGTACTTGAACTAAGGATTAATGAGGCTAGTCAAGCACTTAGGCTCATTAATAATGATTTCAATACGGCGTGGTGGTGCATTTAAATTGTGACAGAGTCAAACTTTTTGAGTAGCCGACTGAACGGAGTTGGAAAGGTCAGACTGATTATCATTTTTGTTTACACATAAAAGGTTTAATGTGATGTGAATAATACAAAAAAACACCTCAGAGAGAAATGATCAACTAAAATAATGGAGAAAGGCTAAACAAAGCTTGCCAATGCAGGAAGGGCGGTGAGGACTTCCTTGGTACATGGGGCGCCGGCTCAACCAAGTGAGCTACCAGGGCCCCATCATGCGATCAGATGGTTCCCTGCAGTCCTTAGTGATCATCCGGAAAAGTGACAAAAGTACTTTTTGTCTCGATTGGCAGTAATTACCTCTTCGCTAAGCCCTGCTCTCCTTCGGTCTGTTGCTACATTTGTCAAGCTTTCCATTGTTGCACAGGATATATGTAATGTAAAATAATGTACATTAACAGAGGAAGCAGCAAAAGCATTTTTATTTCCTGCAGCCTACTGATTTTGTCTGCTAAAATGAAAACTGTCATTAACTAATTAAGCTAATATATTAGTAGTGAACAAAGTGTTTTTTGGTTTTTTTTTAACTGTAAGTGATGTTGCTATTGAAGGCTGACCACAGAAAATAATGACAACAATAAGTGAAGTTATGGTTACTTAGTGTATTCCAACTGTGTGGGACAGTGGTTCCCAAAATACTTTTTTTGACACAGATTAGACCAAGGACCCCGATTTGATAAGATTTCATTCCAGAGGCCCTGATCTGATAATATTTTAGCTTTTAGATGTTTTTATTGCAGAAAGTTTATGATCACAATGGTCATACATTATGTCATTGTATTACTTATGGAGAGAATTATAGTGAAAATGTTTGTCTTTGTGGAAAGAATGTCCACGTTAGATGGATGGAGTGAGAAATCTCTTAATGCTTATCATAATCAGACAAGCTGAGGTCACCTCTACACGGGAGACTCTCTCTCTGCTGAGCAGGACCCATTTACCCGTAACAGGCTCAGCATGGCGGGACAGAGGGGGAAAACGTTGCCCCAATACAGAATAGAGAGGAGCGAGGTTCACCTTGTCTAAAATGTCCCATCGTACCTTGTGACCTCACACGCTGATTTCATTGTATCTGATGGGAGCTCTTTGAAATGTCCGATGCAATCGCAAAGCCTTTCTTTCGATAAACCAGAGGGATGCACTTGTCTGACTGGGAACAGGACACCACAGATCCCTGTGACAATGCTTGACCTGTTCAATGAGCAGCATGACTTGCAAAATGCTCAAAGGTGCAGTTTTTAGGCTGTAGGGAGGCATAGAAAAAAATCTCTGTACCTAAAATATCTTTTCCCTGATTACAATGCATGCTAAGTTTCATGCAAATGAAGGAAGCACACCAGCAGTAACTAGTGCAGGGGACCACTGTTCCCAGCACAGGGCTACTGTACGAGCTGTATGAATGACAATATCAATCCTGTCACATCACGCTGGGACAAAAGGAGGCAGCACAAGGTGTGGAGAAACCCAATAATGGGCCTGTCTTTCTTAATCAGCTCACATTGTTTCATGTCATTTTTTTACTCTGCCTGGTGCTCAGTGCAGTGAATGGCAGACCAGGAGCTCCACTCCAGTAAAATACAGTGTGGTCGTTACATTTTTGATCTGAAGCGTTTGGTGATTTGCTCTATGATTGCTTAACAAGTCACTGAATGCAGGGTAGACATCCTGGCAGCAAGTGTGCAAAAAAAAAATCTCAACCAACGAGGGTTTAACCTGCAGGAAAACAACTTAGTCACACATCAGAGCAGGGATCTTCAATTGGGGGGTCCAGGGACCCTAGGGGGGGTCCTCAGAGTCAGTGCAGTGGGGCCTTGACATGAATCCAAGATAATATTAGCAAACATAAATTCCCATAGGTAAGGTAGTCACTAAGGCCATCCACAGTTCATCTTAAGGACTCAATGCGCTACATGACAACAATTAGTAACATTTTTATTTTAATAGCTTCATATTTTATGCAAAAAGGTATAAAGGCTCAAGGTGGCCCTGCACGTTATTGTAGGCCCGGTTTAAAATGCAACTTCATCTATACAATATATGTAGTCCAAGTCCCACCATCTTTATTTATTTATTTATTTATTTTACCGTTATTATCTTTTTCTACTGTATTTTTGGTATTTTATTATGTTACATTTTCTTTACTTTTATTAGCTGGATTTTACATACAGTAATTGCAGTGCTTAATTGTTTTAATTTAGTTTTCTCCACACATCGCAATGTATTTCTGAATTAAATATTAAATTACTTTAATTTCTTTTTCCACCACTGAGAATGAAAATGCCAATAGGTACTGAACTGGAACAGCTGCTATTTTTCACACTGAGCATGGGAACTCTAGCAATGGCTTACTGTATACCTTGTCGAGTTGGAGTATGTTTACTATACAGCACACATATACAATGCAGCACATATACACCATACAGCACATATACACCATACAGCACATATACACCATACAGCACATATACACCATACAGCACATATACACCATACAGCACATATACACCATACAGCACATATACACCATACAGCACATGTATACCACACAGCACATGTATACCATACAGTACATGTATACCATACAGCACATATACACCATACAGCACATATATACCATACAGTACATATATACCATACAGCACATGTATACCATACAGTACATATATATCATACAGCACATGTATACCATACAGTACATATATACCATACAGCACATATATACCATACAGTACATATATACCATACAGCACATATATACTATACAGTACATACATACCATACAGCACATATATACCACACAGTACATATATACCATACAGCACATATACACCATACAGTACATATATCTCATACAGCACATATACACCATACAGTACATATATCTCATACAGCACATGTATACCACACAGAGTAGGTGCTTCTCCCATGATCCCCAGGTTAATGGCTGAAAAAGAAGAGGAGGATCCGGGTCTAGAGGAATGAAGCAACATGGTGCATGCCAACTAACTGCTGAGCTATTCAGGGTCAATCATTTTCCTTTGTGATGTCTCAGAAAGGCACACATGTCTCTGTGGGCTCATCTGGGGGCTAAATTTAACCACCTGATACGGCTCTAGTCAGTCCCAGCTGCCTGGAGTTGCAGACAAACTTATCTCCCCCTTACCTGTCTCTCTGAACAGCTGTGACCCTTGCCACAGACAGCCAATTACGGGCAGCGCTTCAGCCGAGAGCACTGCTTCTATCCAATGACTGTAAACACAGCGCCAGTGTGAGAGGAGAGAGCCGACAGGGTGCAACTGTTCTCACATATCTTAGTGAAATGTCATGCAGATGGATCCTGAGTCTTTTCAGGGCTATCACAAATTTGAACAGAACTATTACTTACTGATGGCATTTTCCAATTATATCATTTATTTTTAGTGGAACAGAGAGAGAAGGAAACCAGACCGACAATCACTAGGTAATTGTGCATTTATTTTTAATAACATGAAAGATCCCCTATTGTTATTCTTTTCTTTCACCATCACCAGCCACAATCTTACTACCTGTCCTCTGCCCCTCCATAATGTTGTATGCAATAATAAACTATTGATTACACTATTGATTGATGGTTGCATCCCTCTAAGATGGAACACAAGGAGACCATATCATCTGGCTAACTAAATGAAGTGAGGACACAGAACGTCTGTAATAACGGTTGCAGCTAACAATTATTTTTGTTATTCATTTTTTTTAAATACCCAGGCAACCTTCCCTGACTTCTATCTGTCTGGCACTGCACTTAT